>NC_047107.1:8342000-8642000 GCF_902500255.1 Thalassophryne amazonica | reverse complement strand
GGATGTTTACAGCCTCCGACTGCTGTGTATCTGCGCTGATCCCGGATCTGCAGCATGTTTACAGCCTCCGACTGCTGTACATCTGCGCTGATCCCGGATCTGTTGGATGTTTACAGCCTCCGACACTTGTGTGTCTGTGCTGATAGTTTTGTTCATTGGTTAACATGTGTGCACAGCTTCAGTGAACAGTTTCTATTCAGGGACAGAGCTCATCGGGTCATCATTTCATTGGATAGTTCTGATAATGTCATCCTGCATCATCTGCTTGAAATGAACTCACAGAAAAACAGCAATCAGAGATTTCTAATGTCTGCCAATCTGGATCCGGATCACCTCCAAAATTCAGTGGAATCTTCCATGGTCCAGGCCACCTAACCTGTGTGTCTTTGGATGTGGGAGGAAGGCCGAGCACCCAGAGAGAACCCACGCAAAGACAACCCAGAAGAAGTTACAGGCTTCTGTGGCTGTGATTGGAGAAATTGTGCATGTGTTGCATTTTGTATCACCAGTTATACAGCTTCATGAAGTGGTACAGAGGAGGGTTTTCTTTCACCAAAACATTAAATCTAGGCTTGAATCTCAGATGTACCTTCTGATAAATTGTAGGTGAACTTTCAGGTCTTCTTTTTAATAAAACCCTCCTAAGACAGACCCCTGTGGGACCCCAAATCTTATGTCAATAAGGTTAGAGGTAGTGTTATTGTACAAAACACGGTGAGGATGATTGGTCAGGTATGACATCAACCATGCAAGGGCACCCCCAGTAATCCCAAAATGATTCTCCAGCCTATCAAGTAGAATATGATGATCCATGGTATCAAATGCAGCACTGAGATCTAACAGCACCAGAACCGTAGTGGTGTCCGAATCCATTGCAAGCAGAAGATCATTCACCACTTTAGTGAGAGCCGTCTCTGTGGAATGAGATTTTCTAAAAGCAGACTGCAGTGGCTCACAGAGATTATTCTCAGTAAGATAGTCCACAAGCTGCTGTGACACCACATTTTCCAGAATTTTAGAACAAAATGGTAGATTTGATATCAGCCTATAGTTTTTCAATACACTAGGGTCAAGATTAGGTTTCTTAAGTAATGGTTTAATCACTGCAGATTTGAAACCAGAGGTTAATGAGAGATTAATAATTTCCAACACAGTCAGCCCAAGAGTGGGCCACAGGTCCTTAAACAGTTTTGTTGGTATCAGTATGTAAACATACAGGCTCGAACGCAGAAAACGTCAGAAGGTTAACTGCTCGGTGCCTCCTGCTACACAGTCTGATAGCTTGTGGGGAGAAGCTGTTTGTGAGTCTCCATGGTGGGATGGAGAAGGATTTTCTTGAATTGAAAACAGTTTCCCAGAAGGCACATGGGAGACCCGCACCTGGATTTGATCTGTTGTTGTTTTGACGGAGTTCCTTCTGTCAAAAACTGGCTGTAAAAGCGGTGATATGCTGTAAGTTTATACTTTTTATTCCACTGGGTATGAAGCCTTTTTGGTTTGTTATTGTTTTAATTTTGGACATTTGATAAATACTCTGATTATACAGGTTCCTTTGCATTTGTTTGTGAAGATATTCTGTTCTTGAACTCTTGATGTGGCAGTGATCTCTGACCAGGCCTCACTGAGGATGTCTCCCGGGGCTTCAGGCTGGAGAATTACTATTAATTAGATCAGCTCCGGGAATCTGACCCCTCAGTAAACGTGTCCTCGTCTGTGTTTGAAGGAGAATTTCTTTTAAGGGGGGGCTGACGGAGGCGGACGTGCGTGACAGCAGTGTGGAGACGTTGCAGAACTACTTATCGAGCGTTGTCAAATCCATCGTGAGCTCAGTGGATCAGTGTCCACCTGTCATGAGAGTGGCCTTCAAGCAGCTCCACAAGAGGGTGGAAGAGCAGTTTGCTGGACCTGAGCACGAGGTGAGTGTGGGGTAACTTGGAGAAACCTTGTCACTGCTCAACATTCCTCTCTGAATCTTGCCGTTCTTCACAGGACGTCAAATATCTGGCCATCAGCGGCTTCTTCTTCCTGCGGTTTTTTGCGCCCGCAATCCTCACACCAAAACTCTTCCAGCTGAGGGAGCAGCACGCCGATCCGCGCACCAGCAGGACTTTGTTACTCTTGGCCAAGGTAGGAGTCACGGCACAGGTGGTGTGCGGAATCATTTAATGATGTTCAGACTTCACACTGACCATGATGAGCAGACATCTGCCACCTGCCAGTAATTTAATCACTCTCTCATTAATTATTGAATTTGCCTGGAACAATAAAAATGTTGCATGGTGTGACCCGGCCGTGACAGTGGAGCTCCCGCAGACTGGAACTTCAACTGCAACACATGACTTAACTGGAATAAGACATGTTTAAACATCATTTGAAAAACTAAATGGGGACTCATGAAAATGTATCCCTCTACCAAACTGTTTTTTAAAAGTATTTTAATATTTCCTGTTTCCATAACTTTCAGTCTGGCTAGAAATATAGCGAGATGAGATCTAGGCAGAATTATTTATCTTCAGGTGCAATCAGATTTTCATCTTTTTCTCACTGGTGTAATGGTTTGGAAAAAGACCCCAGTGCAGAGAACCAGCGATAAAAGATAAAAGCAGGTTTGTTGTCCCATAGGCAGCAGGAAAACAGGCTCTGTTAAAAACAGGCAAGCGGTCAGGCACACGGGTGATCAGTCCAACAGGTAACAGTCTTTCAAAGGAAGGAACCTGAAGGTTATCCAAGACCAAAAGTCACAGGACGTCAAAACACTGGAACAATAACATGACAGAGCAGGATGATCCTATGCAATATGGCAACAAGGCCTAACAGCATCTAAACAGGCAGCCAAACAATCAAACGTGGAAGTGTGGAAAAAGTGTAAGACCGGAACATTAATCTGTATATAACCTTGGATAGCTCATTGGCCCACACACTCCGTACAAACCACTGAAGCCAAAACATGGCCATCTTACCATTCACAAGTTATGCGGACCGCATGTAGACGGTTGACAATTTCAAGTAACTGAGCTGATTCTCTCATTTCCTTCTTTTCGTTCTCCAGTTAATGTAACCTTCATCCCTCTTAATCTCTGTCTGCCATGATTAACTATTTGATTTATTTGCTTTATTTCTTTTAGTACTTTGACACTTTGTCCCCTTCTGTTCTCAGTGACTCATGTCTCACTGGGACAAATACTCAATTGTAAAAATTATGATTCTTTAAACAAAGTTTATACAAGTTTTGTGTAATCATCAGCAAGCTTATCAATATACAGTTGTATGTAAAGGTTTGGGCACCCCTGATGATTTCCGTGATTGTCCTTTATAAATCGCTGGTTGTTTGGATCAGCAATTTCAGTTAAATATATCATATAGCAGACAAACACAGTGATATTTGAGAAGTGAAATGAAGTTTATAGGATTTACAGAAAGTGTGCAATAATTCTTTAAACAAAATTAGGCAGGTACATAAATTTGGGCACCCCAACAGAAAAAATACATCAATATTTAGTAGATCCTTCTTTTGCAGAAATAACTGCCTCTAAACGCTTCCTATAGCTTCCAGTGAGAGTCTGGATTCTGGTTGAAGGTATTTTGGACACTTCTTTACAAAACATCTCAGGTTTGTTGGTTTCCAAGCATGGACAGCCTGCTTAAAATCACACCACAGATTTTCAATAATATTCAGGTCTGAGCACTGAGATGGTCATTCCAGTGGTCACCCAGTGCAACCTGTGACCGTACCATTCCTGTCCATAAACAGTGCAATTTGTTTTATATATTTTTTAGATGTTTTATTCCTGTTCATAGACAGTGCAATGTTTTTATGTTTTTAAACTATTTATTACTCTTAACTCACGAGCCGAAGCACTTTCAATTTCGTTGTGACTTTGTAAAAAGTAACAATGACAATAAAGACTATCTATCTATCTATCTATCTATCTATCTATCTATCTATCTATCTATCTATCTATCTATCTATCTATCTATCTTATCTATCTAATCTGTCTATCCTCCAGACTGCTGTGCTTGTTCCTCTGCATGAAGAATGTGAGCAGTTTTTAGAGTCGTTGTGTTGTTGAAAGATCCAGCCCCGGTGCAACCTCAACTTTGTCACTGATTCATGAACATTGTTCTCAAGAATACGCTGATATTGACTGGAATCCATGTGACCCTCAATTGTAACAAGATTCCCAGTACCTGCACTGGCCAAACAGCCCCACAGCATGATGGAACCACCTCCAAATTTTATTGTAGGTAGCAAATGTTTTTCTTGGAATGCTGGGTTTTTTTCCAGCCATGCATACCGCCCCTTGTTATGCCCAAATAACTCAATTTTAGTTTCATCAGTCCACAACACCTTATTCCAACATGAAGCTGGCCTGTCCAAATGTGCTTTAGCATACCTCAAGCGACTCTGTTTGTGGCATGTACACAGAAAAGGCTTCCTCTGCATTACAGCATCATACAGCATCTCTTTGTGCAAAGTGCGCTGTATAGTTGAACGATGCACAGAGACACTATCTGCAGCAAGATCATGTTGTAGGTCTTTGGAGCAGGTCTGTGGGTTGACTATAACTGTTCTCACCATCCTTCGCTTCAGCTTATCTGAGATTTTTCTTGGCCTGCCACTTTGGGCCTTAACTAGTACTGTACCTGTGGTCTTCCATTTCCTCACTGTGTTCCTCACAGTGGAAAGTGACAGCTGAAATCTCTGAGATAGCTTTTTGTATCCTTCCCTTAAACCATGATGTTGAACAATCTTTGTTTTCAATTAATTTGAGAGTTGTTTTGGGGCTCCCATGTTGCCACACATTAGAAGAGATGCAAAGAGGGGAAACATTTGCAAATGGCCACCTTAAATACCCTTTGTCATGATTAGATTCCCCTGTGTAAAGAGGTCAAGGGTCAGTGAGCTTACCAAACCAATTTTGTTTATATATATATATATATATATATATATATATATATATATATATATATATCCACAATGAGGAAAATAAGTATTTTAACACCCTGCAGTTTTGCAAGTTCTCCCACTTAGAAATCATGGAGGGGTCTGAAATTTTCATCTTAGGTGCATGTCCACTGTGAGAGACATAATCGAAAAAAAAAAAATCCGGAAATCACAATGTATGATTTTTTAATAATTTATTTGTATGTTACTGCTGCAAATACGTATTTGAGCACCTACCAACCAGCAAGAATTCTGGCTCACACAGACCTGTTAATTTTTTTTAAGAAGCCCTCTTATTCTGCACTCTACTTGTATTAATTGCACCTGTTTGAACTTGTTACCTGTATAAAAGACACCTGTTCACACACTCAATCAATCACACTCCAACCTGTCCACCATAGCCAAGACCAAAGAGCTGTCTAAGGACACCAGGGACAAAACTGTAGACCTGCACAAGGCTGGGATGGACTACACGACAACAGGCAAGCAGCTTGGTAGAAGACAACAACTGCTATGATTATTTATTAGAAAGTGGAAGAAACACAAGATGACTGTCAATCTCCCTCGGTCTGGGATTCCATGGAAGATCTCACTTTGAGGTAAGGATGATTCTGAGAAAGTTCATAACTACACAGGAGGACCTGGTCAATGACCTGAAGAGAGCTGGGACCACAGTCACAAAGATTACATTAGTAACACATGATGCTGTCATGGTTTAAAATCCTGCAGGGCAGCAAGGTCCCCCTGCTCAAGCCAGCACATGTCCAGGCCCATTTGAAGTTGACCAGTGACCATCTGGATGATCTAAAGGAGGCATGGGAGAAGGTCATGTGGTCAGATGAGACCAGAATAGAGCTTTTTGGAATCAACTCCACTTACCATGTTTAGAGGATGATAACAACCCCAAGAAAACCATCCCAACCGTGAAGCATGGGGGTGGAAACATCATACTCTGGGGGTGCTCTTCTGCAAAGGGGACAGGACGACTGCACCATATTGAAGGGAGGATGGATGGGGTCATGTATTGCAAGATTTTGGCAAACAACCTCCTTCCCTCAGTAAGAGCATTGAAGATGGGTCATGGCTGGCTCTTCCAGCATGACAGTGACCCCAAACACACAGCCAGGGCAACTAAGGAGGGGCTCCGTAAGAAGCATTTCAAGGTCCTGAAGTGGCCTGGCCAGTCACCAGACCAGAACTCAATAGAAAATCTTTGGAGGGAGCTGAAACTCTAAACCTGAAAGATCTAGAGAAGATCTGTATGGAGGAGTGGACCAAAGTCCCTGCAGCAGTGTGTGCAAACCTGGTGAAAAACTACAGGAAACGTTTGACCTCTGTATTTGCAAACAAAGGCTACTGTACCAAATATTAACATTGATTATCACAGGTGTTGAAATACTTATTTGAAGCAGTAACATACAAATAAATTATTAAAAATTATACATTTTGATTTCATGATTTTTTTTTTAGATTATGTCTCTCACAGTGGACATGCACCTAAGATGAAAATTTCTAAGTGGGAGAACTTGCAAAATCGCAGGGTTTTCAAATACTTATTTTCCTCACTGCATATATACACGCAACAAAAATATAAACGCAACCCTTTTGGTTTTGCTCCCATTTTGTATGAGATGAACTCAAAGATCTAAAAATTTTTCCACATACACAATATCACCATTTCCCTCAAATATTGTTCACAAACCAGTCTAAATCTGTGATAGTGAGCACTTCTCCTTTGCTGAGATAATCCATCCCACCTCATGATTAGTGCGCAGGTGTGCATTAGACTGTCCACAATAAAAGGCCACTCTGAAAGGTGCAGTTTTATCACACAGCACAATGCCACAGATGTCGCACGATTTGAGGGAGCGTGCAGTTGGCATGCTGACAGCAGGAATGTCAACCAGAGCTGTTGCTCGTGTATTGAATGTTAATTTCTCTACCATAAGCCGTCTCCAAAGGTGTTTCAGAGAATTTGGCAGTACATCCAACCAGCCTCACAACCGCAGACCACGTGTAACCACACCAGCCCAGGACCTCCACATCCAACATGTTCACCTCCAAGATCATCTGAGACCAGCCACTCGGACAGCTGCTGAAACAATCGGTTTGCATAACCAAAGAATTTCTGCACAAACTGTCAGAAACCATCTCAGGGAAGCTCATCTGCATGCTCGTCGTCCTCATCGGGGTCTCGACCTGACTCCAGTTCGTCGTCGTAACCGATTTGAGTGGGCAAATGCTCACATTTGCTGGCATTTGGCACGTTGGAGAGGTGTTTTCTTCACGGATGAATCCCAGTTCACACTGTTCAGGGCAGATAGCAGACAGCGTGTGTGGCGTTGTGTGGGTGAGCGGTTTTCTGATGTCAGTGTTGTGGACCGAGTGGCCCATGGTGGCGGTGGGGTTATGGTATGGGCAGGCGTCTGTTATGGACGAAGAACACAGGTGCATTTTATTGATGGTGTTTTGAGTGCACAGAGATACCGTGACGAGATCCTGAGGCCCATTGTTGTGCCATTCATCCAAGAACATCACCTCATGTTGCAGCAGGATAATGCACGGCCCCATGTTGCAAGGATCTGTACACAATTCTTGGAAGCTGAAAATGTCCCAGTTCTTGCATGGCCGGCATACTCACCGGACATATCACCCATTGAGCAAGTTTGGGATGCTCTGGACCGGCGTATACGACAGCGTGTACCAGTTCCTGCCAATATCCAGCAACTTCGCACAGCCATTGAAGAGGAGTGGACCAACATTCCACAGGCCACAATTGACAACCTGATCAACTCTATGCGAAGGAGATGTGTTGCACTGCATGAGGCAAATGGTGGTCACATCAGATACTGACTGGTATCCCCCCCCAATAACACAAAACTGCACCTTTTGTTGTGAAAGTGACGTGACACGGACCCACAACAGGGGGCGTTAATGAACGGACAATGGATAAGCCAAAAAGTAACAATTTAATGTTGTGAATCGCACAACAACGTACAGACAATAACAATATGGTGACTGTCAATCATACACCAGGTGACGTGTGGGCAGGCTCGACAATAGAAGACGCCTGGAGAGAGAAGAGCCGGATCCCCACACAGCTTCCACCACCAACGGAGCTGAAGAACACCGGAGCCGCCAAGCCCTGCGCCCCAGGTGGCCGCTGTCTTCAGCAGTCAGACCCGGTACTGCTGGCAGAGAACAGAGACAGTCCAGATGAGTGTGAGTTCGCACACTCAGTAATCCACAGTCTGTCTTAAGTAAAGGAGGGAAAAACTCCACCTCCAATCACACACACTCGTGCAGCTCCTGGTTAACCACTTATCTGGTTTGGAGTGTGAGGCGAAGCCGTCGCTGTCACACCAAACGCCAATCCCACAGACAAGGAAAACCACCAGGAAAACGGCTGCAACAGAAGTTCAGATTATTACACAACGTATGTGTCAGCAGAGAAATTACCTGAATGGTAGTTGATTTCTCGGCGAGGAGGTGGAGTTGCAGTCCAGTCTTTGTAGTGGTGATGATGGGTGACAGCTTGTGTTGATTGTTGACAGCTGTCACCTCCAGCAAAGCCAACGCCCTCTCGTGCTTGAAGCCCGCACTTCAAGCAGGGCGCCATCTTGTGGTGGGCCAGCAGTACCTCTTCAGTGGCCCACACAACAGGACCCCCCCCTCAACGGGCGCCTCCTGGCGCCCGACCAGGCTTGTCCGGGTGCCGCCGGTAGAAGTCGGCCAGGAGGGCCGGGTCCAGAATGAAGCTCCTCTTCACCCAGGAGCGTTCTTCGGGTCCATACCCCTCCCAGTCCACCAAATACTGGAACCCCCGGCCCTTCCGACGGACGTCCAGGAGCCGGCGCATGGTCCAAGCCGGCTCCCCGTCGATGATCCGGGCAGGAGGCGGCGCCGGTCCGGGGGTACAGAGGGGTGACACGTGGTGAGGTTTGATGTGGGACACATGGAAAACCGGGTGGATCCGCAGTGAAGCTGGCAGCTTCAGCTTCACTGCGGCTGGACTGAGGACCTTGAGGATGGGGAAAGGTCCGATGTTTCTGTCCTTCAACTTTTGGGATTCCACTTGCAGGGGAATGTCCTTTGTGGAAAGCCAAACCTCCTGCCCAGGCTGGTACGCAGGGGCCGGGGCATGCCGGCGGTCTGCATGGTTCTTGGCCCTCGTCCGGGCTTTGAGCAGGGCAGAGCGGGCGGTACGCCACACCCGACGGCACCTTCTCAGATGGGCCTGGACCGAGGGCACCCCGACCTCTCCCTCCACTAGCGGGAACAATGGGGGCTGGTACCCCAAACACACTTCAAATGGGGAGAGGCCGGTGGCAGACGAGACTTGGCTGTTATGAGCGTACTCGATCCAGGCCAGATGGTCACTCCAGGCCGTCGGGTGCGCGGAGGTCACGCAACGGAGGGCCTGCTGCAGTTCCTGGTTTGTTCGTCTGGGGGTGGTACCCAGACGAGAGACTGACGGTGGCCCCCAGTTCCCTACAGAAACTCCGCCAGACCTGGGAGGAGAACTGAGGACCACGATCCGAGACAATGTCTGATGGAATCCCATGCAGACGCACGACATGGTGGACCAGGAGGTCTGCAGTCTCCTGGGCCGTCGGGAGCTTCGGGAGGGCCACGAAGTGGGCCGCCTTGGAGAACCGGTCCACTATCGTTAGGATGGTGGTGTCTCCCTGGGACGGCGGGAGGCCCGTGACAAAGTCCAGGCCGATATGAGACCAGGGGCGACGAGGCACTGGCAGAGGCTGGAGGAGGCCTTGGGCCTTGTGATGGTCAGCTTTGCCCCTGGCGCAGGTGGTGCAGGCCTGGACATACTCCCGGACGTCGGCTTCCATAGACGCCCACCAGAAGCGCTGCTGGACCACTGCCACGGTTCTTCACACCCCTGGGTGACAGGAGAGCTTGGAACCGTTACAGAAGTCAAGGACTGCAGCCCTGGCCTCTGGTGGGACGTACAGTTTGTTCTTCGGACCGGTCCCCGGGTCCGGGCTCCGTGTCAGGGCCTCCCGGACGGTCTTCTTCATGTCCCAGGTAAGGGCGGCCACGACAGTGGACTCGGGGATGATGGTTTCAGGGGGGTCTGACAGCTCGGTCTTGACCTCCTCTTCGTGCACCCGGGACAGGGCATCAGATCGTTGGTTCTTTGTCCCGGGGCGGTAGGTGATCCGGAAGTCAAAACGCCCGAAGAACAGCGACCAGCGGGCTTGCCTGGGGTTCAGACGCTTCGCGGTCCGGATGTACTCCAGGTTCCGATGGTCCGTGAAAACTGTAAATGGTACCGATGCTCCCTCCAACAGGTGTCTCCACTCTTCAAGAGCCTCCTTCCCGGATCCGAACCAGGTGATAAGCATTCCTAAGATCCAATTTTGTGAAAATTTGGGCTCCATGCAGGGGCGTGAACACTGAATCCAACAGAGGTAACGGGTATCGGTTGCGAACCGTGATCTCGTTCAGCCCTCTGTAATCAATGCATGGACGGAGTCCGCCGTCCTTCTTGCCCACAAAAAAGAAACCAGCACCCATCGGGGAGGTGGAGTTCCGGATCAACCCGGCAGCTAACGAGTCCCGAATGTAGGTCTCCATTGATTCGCGTTCCGGACGTGAGAGGTTGTACAGCCTGCTGGACGGGTACTCAGCGCCCGGTATCAAATCAATGGCACAATCGTATGGACGGTGCGGGGGCAGCGTGAGTGCCAGATCCTTGCTGAAGACGTCAGCAAGGTCGTGGTACTCAGCTGGCACCGCCGCCAGATTGGGGGGGACTAAAACCTCCTCCTTAGCTGTCACACCGGGTGGAACCGAGGATCCTAAACACTCCCGGTGGCAGGTTTCGCTCCACTGAACCACAACCCCAGACAGCCAATCAATCCGGGGATTGTGTTTTAACACCCATGGAAAACCCAAAATCACTCGGGAGGTAGAAGGTGTTACATAAAACACAATCTCCTCCCTGTGATTCCCAGACACCACCAATGTCACTGGCTGAGTCTGGTGTGTGATTAGTGGAAGAAGGGTGCCATCTAGTGCCCGCACCGACAATGGTGACGGTAAGGCCACTAGAGGGAGCCCAACCTCCTTTGCCCATCTGCTATCCAGCAGATTTCCCTCCGACCCCGTGTCCACCAGTATTGGGGCGTGAAGGGTTAAATCCTCACTCAGGATCGTGACTGGGATTCGTGCAGATTTACGGGGTCTCCCCGCGTGGGTATTGTGACCCACCCTTAGCCCAGTCTCTAAGGACGAGTGCTGCTGTTTTGATCGTTTGGGGCATTCTCTCTGTGTGTGCTCAGTAAAGCTGCAGAGAAAACACTCTCCACGGATCAGCCTCCTTTGTCTCTGATCGTTTTTTGGCCCTGCTCGTTTCCATAGCAACGTCAGCAGGGGGAGCTGTTGTCACGTGGAGAGCCCTGGCAGTGGAGCGTGGGGAAGTCGGCTCCCTTTCAGACCCGGGAGGAAGAGGGACAGCTTGTGCCTGACCACGCCCTTCGTCTCGCTCCCGTCGGTGTTCTGTTAATCGGTTGTCTAACCGTATAACCAGGTCGATAAGCCCGTCTAAATCCCGCGGCTCGTCCTTCGCCACCAGGTTCTCCTTAAGAACCAGAGACAGTGTGTTTACAAAGGCGGCGCGGAGCGCAACAGCATTCCAGCCGGCTCGCGCTGCCACGATGCGGAAGTTGACTGCATACTTAGCTGCGCTCCGACGCCCCTGCCGTATCGACAGCAGCACACTTGAAGCGGTCTCGCCTCTATGAGGGTGATCGAACACCTGTCTGAACTCCCTCACAAACTCAGTATAAACCATTAGGAGCCGTGAATTCTGCTCCCAAAGCGCCGTAGCCCAGGCGCGTGCCTCTCCTCGAAGCAAATTTATAACGTAAGCCACCCGGCTGGCGTCTGCCGCGTACATGACGGGACGCTGTGAGAAGACGAGCGAGCACTGCATCAAGAAGTCCGCGCACGTCTCCACACAGCCTCCGTACGGCTCCGGAGGGCTTATGTATGCTTCAGGGGAAGGTGGGGGGGGGTCGTTGAACGACCAGCGGAATGTCTGTTTCTGGTACACGATCAGCAGGAGGAGGTGCTGCAGCAGCGCCCTGAGCATGCGCTTCCACCTGGGCGGTGAGAATCTCTATCCTGCGATTGAGAACACTGCTCTGCTCGGTAACTAAGTCCAACCGAGCGGCGAAGGCGGTTAAGATGTGCTGCAGCTCACCCAACACGCCTCCTGCCTGTGCACCTCGCTCTCCCATTGGCTGTTCAAGCGATGGTTGACGCCCCTCGGGATCCATGACGCTGGCCGAGAAATCCTGTTGTGAAAGTGACGTGACACGGACCCACAACAGGGGGCGTTAATGAACGGACAATGGATAAGCCAAAAAGTAACAATTTAATGTTGTGAATCGCACAACAACGTACAGACAATAACAATATGGTGGACTGCGCCTTGGGGCAACTGTTTGTTGTGATTTGGCGCTATACAAGAAAAAAGTTGATTGATTGATTGACTGTCAATCATACACCAGGTGACGTGTGGGCAGGCTCGACGATAGAAGACGCCTGGAGAGAGAAGAGCCGGATCCCCGCACAGCTTCCACCACCAACGGAGCTGAAGAACACCGGAGCCGCCAAGCCCTGCGCCCCAGGTGGCCGCTGTCTTCAGCAGTCAGACCCGGTACTGCTGGCAGAGAACAGAGACAGTCCAGATGAGTGTGAGTTCGCACACTCAGTAATCCACAGTCTGTCTTAAGTAAAGGAGGGAAAAACTCCACCTCCAATCACACACACTCGTGCAGCTCCTGGTTAACCACTTATCTGGTTTGGAGTGTGAGGCGAAGCCGTCGCTGTCACACCAAACGCCAATCCCACAGACAAGGAAAACCACCAGGAAAACGGCTGCAACAGAAGTTCAGATTATTACACAACGTATGTGTCAGCAGAGAAATTACCTGAATGGTAGTTGATTTCTCGGCGAGGAGGTGGAGTTGCAGTCCGGTCTTTGTAGTGGTGATGATGGGTGACAGCTTGTGTTGATTGTTGACAGCTGTCACCTCCAGCAAAGCCGACGCCCTCTTGTGCTTGAAGCCCGCACTTCAAACAGGGCGCCATCTTGTGGTGGTGGGCCAGCAGTACCTCCTCTTCAGCGGCCCACACAACACCTTTCAGAGTGGCCTTTTATTGTGGGCAGTCTAAGGCACACCTGTGCACTAATCATGGTGTCTAATCAGCATCTTGATATTGCACACCTGTGAGGTGGGATGGATTATCTCAGCAAAGGAGAAGTGCTCACTATCACAGATTTAGACTGGTTTGTGAACAATATTTGAGGGAAATGGTGATATTGTGTATGTGGAAAAAGTTTTAGATCTTTAAGTTCATCTCATACAAAATGGGAGCAAAACCAAAAGTGTTGCGTTTATATTTTTGTTGAGTGTATGTATATATATATATATATATATATATATATATATATATATATATATATATTAGTGCTGTCTCATGAACAAAATTGGATGAATAGCAAAAGTCATGATGATAACATGGCAATAGTGGATTTTTTTTTTTAATAGTTGCAATAAAGAATAAAACAACACTTAACTAGCTACAGGAGAGTTGGTTTCCCTGTGCAATGACAATATTTTTTTACACAGCTCTGTGAGTTTTAGCCTAATATAAGTAATAAAGCTTGTAGCAACAACGCCTAAAGCTCCAAAACTATGCACAAGTAGACCTAATAAGTGTCTTAAATAGTTTGTTCAACACAAAACCCATGTGCTACACACAAGCCACGACACCTATTATTGTTATTATTATTATTATAATATATGGCTATATGCTGGAATAAGAGCTAGAACTCTTCAAATTATTATTCATTACTTTCCATTTCAATCATACTCATAGGTGAAATGTTCGTCCACAGCCTTTGAACTTGTGATCTATGCAGTTTATAGTTGCACATGAACGCATTTTTTTTCACAGAATCACAAAGAATAAAGTTACGTGTGCCTGGTTAAAGATCAATAGAAAAGTGCGTTCAGGAGTCGCACATGCGAGTGGTAATATGGCCGCTGGTTTGCTTAAAAAAATATTGGCCAATGAGCTATCCAGTGTTTTATACCTCAACCGGATGTGGCTCCTCGGGTTTACAAGTGGATCCAGACCCCCTGTGTCAGGTGCTTTGGATCGACGTTGTGCCAAACTACTTTCCTTCCGCCATCTTTGTTGATGGAGGGACAATAGTTCCACACAAAATGGATCCCCAGTCTTGTAAAATGTATCAGTTTCATAAAAATACAGTCATGGCTGAGGTATAAAAACAAAACACCCACTCGTCTGGGGAGCAATATGAGTGGAGGATCCAGTTCATTAGGGACGACTCAGGTGATCCTCTGGCATCCCCAACTCACTGGTTCCACTCACATTGCTCCCCAGACTCGGGGTGTTTTGTCATTATATACAGATCAGTGGACCGGAAGGCCAGAAACAGGAAGTTAAGTGACACAACGAGTACACAGCAGAAATACCACAGTAAAACCATCAGATAATGTTTCTCCAGTGGTGGGCAGAGTGAACCAAAAAGTTAGCTTTGATAACTGCTAAACCTCTAACTGAAAAGTTAACTTTTATAACTCTAAACCAATAAACCGCAAAAACTTTTAGCGGCAGTTACAGCTAAGCGCTTACTTTTCATACTGTTGGCTACTGATAAGCCCGTTTTGAGTTTAAGCACCACCGAAGCTTCTGAGTAAAATCAAAAGTGATCACAAACATGAAAATCAACAATGAAAATCAACCGATCATGTGCCTTCTCCAAGACTAGATGGGCATATTCTTAGGCACCCTCCAGGATCCTTGTGAGAGTGAAGAGCTGGTCGGTTGTTCCACCACCACGACGGAAACCACATTGTTCCTCTTCAATCAGAGGTTTGACTATTGGCCGAACCCTCCTTTCTAGCACCCTGGAGTAGACTTAACCAGGGAGGCTGAGTAGTGTGATGCCCCTGTAATTGGCACACAGTCTTTTGTCCCCCTTTTTAAATACGGGGACCACCGCACTAGTCTGCCACTCCTTAGACATTGTCCCAGACCTCAACACAATGTTGCAGAGACGTCTCATCCAAGACAATCCTTCCACACCAGAGCCTATACCATTTCTGGACAGATCTCATCAACCCCCGGAGCCTTGCCACTATGGAGTTATTTGACTACCTCAGTGATTTTCACCAGGGAAATTGATGATAATCCTCCATCAGCTTCCAGCTCTGCCCCTACTATAGAGGGCGCTCCGGTCTGATGCAGGAGTTCTTCAAAGTGTTTCTTACAGCACCCACTTAACTCCTCAGTTGAAGTCAACAGAGTCCCATCCTTACTGTATATAGCTGGGTGGTTCCCCATTTTCCTCTCCTGAGGTGTCTCACGGCCCTCCAGAGGCACCTTGGTGCTGCCCAAAAGTCCTTCTCCATGGTTATTCTGAACTCCTCTCATATCGGCTGCTTTGCCTCCCCCACAGCAGAGGCTGCCGCCCTTCGAGCCTGTTGGTACTTTACAGTTGCCTCCAGTGTCCTCAGAGATAACATATCCCAGAAGGACTCCTTCACTCCTTCAGTTGGATGGCTTCCCTGACCACTGGTGTCCATCACGGTGTTCAAGGGTAGCCGCTCCTTGATGCACCTGTACATATACAAGGTTGGGTAGGATTACCTTGAAATGTAATCCAAAAGTAATAAGATTACAAGTAATCCAAATGTATGTACTTACATACATGTAATCCACATGTATTCTTTCAAAGTAATCCTACCCAACCTTATATATATATATATGTGTATATGTATGTATGTATATGTATGTATGGATATGTATATATGTGTATGGATATGTATATATGTGTATGGATATGTATATATGGATATATGGATATGGATATATGGATATGTATATATGTGTATGGATATGTATATATGTGTATGGATATGTATATATGGATATATGGATATGTATATATGGATATATGGATATGTATATATGTGTATGGATATGTATATATGTGTATGGATATGTATATATGTGTATGGATATGTATATATATATATATGTGTATATATATGTGTGTATGTATATTTCAGATGTAGCCAAAACATGTCACTAGTTGCTTCGTGTTCTTTAGTGTGTCGCATATAGTCCAAAAACAGGTGTGGTTTCTCTGTTCCATCTCTGCGCCTCGTGCCATCTCTCTCCTTGGGATTTGGGCCAGACTTGCTGTAATGAACCCTTGTAGCTAATGTACTAAAATAAAAAGTATATTACTAGCTAAAAAATTACACGAGTAAAAGTAGAGATTTACAGAAAGAACCTGAAGCTGTGGCCAGGTCACAGAGAACCCATAGGTTGATACCTGGAAATAAAGTTGACATTCTAACTTAAAATAGATGAAATAGAATGAGCATGTTGCTTATGGTGATCCACAGGATCTAGATTGGGTAGTGTTCAGGCTTTTGGCTAGAACCTTTTTAGTGCCGGGTAAATTATGTGATCTCTGCTCACGGCAAGATCCAGGGGCAGCGCCTCGGTAGGGGCCCAGAGGGCGGAGACCCCCAAAGCTATAGGGTTTTATTCCTCTAAAATGTTATTAGCAAGCCCTATTTTAACTAATTTGGAGTGGTTTTAGATGTACTGAAAGCAAGAATAGACAAAAAAGACATTTATGGTGTAATATTTGTAACATCAAAGTTCTTTTTTGCATGTTTCTGTTAAAGTCTGTTAATAAATAAATAATGTTGAAAAGGTTAAAACTACATTAATATTGAATGGACATAGCATTTGCTCAGTTCTTCAAAAATGACACACTGTACCTTTAATCCAGTGAAGGAGTCAGTTTTTCTGTCATCTTGACAATTTTTTCTTTCAACATTGTTGAGTGAGATTTCATTACTTGTATTTTGTATTTTTTTTTAACAATATATCCCCTAATTGTCTTGTTTGAACAAGAGCTGAACCTGGATTGATTTGATTGTCAAATCTGCTCTTTCTGAATCAGTTTTTCACATGTTCCTGTGTGGTGAAGATGATTGTTTTTTTTAGAAGAAAAATTCAACCCTTTTATTTCCTGTTAATTACATAAATTCTTAATGTTAATTTACTGTCTTAATGTATTTAGAAATTTAGTTTATTGCTATCAAATACACACTGTTGTTCTTATTATCCATCCATCCATCCATCTTCTACCGCTTAGTCCAATTAAGGGTCGCGGGGGGCTGGAGCCTATCCCAGCAGTCATAGGGCGTGAGGCGTGGTACACCCAGGACAGGACTCCAGTCTGTCGCAAGGGTTCTTCTTCTTCTTATTTTATTATATTATTACTTCTATTTTGTCATTTCAGTTTTAATTGGACCACAATGAAAACTAGAGCACCGCACTTGTATAGTGCAAACCTCCACCAACACCAGTTTCCAATTCCGCAAAATTATACCTTGGAAAAAAATTTCAATGTCAAAGTCCTGTTAGAAGTGGCTTTTCATAAGATAAATTAGATGTGATCAAATGTCAGGAGGATGCATTTAGTTCATGCATTTGAATCAGTTTTTTTGTGGTGTTAGGGGTTTTTTTGCCAACTTTTTTGGTTTCTGAATTGTTTTTCAATAAATTTCACAGAACATTGGTTACCTGTCCTACACCAGTGTTAAACTAACACTGACGGTGTTAAATTAACACCGTCAGTGTACATATGGTCCCACTCTGGCCAGAGTGGGACCATATGTGTAACGCTGTGCACTACACAGGCCCTCCCAGAATTCACCATAGAGAAGAAGCAAAAATGGAAAAATTTCCTGCGTGTAGGAGCTTTAGGTATGCGTGTTGGGCGGCTTGGCCAGCTTGGTGGATGGCCTCGGCGGGTCACTGACCGGCGACTCATGTACCAATGAACGGTCGGGCCATGTCAGCCATTGATGTGGACATCAGCAGTACCGCCTCTGGCCACCGACTGGTTCTGTCCACCATGGTGAGAAGGCGTGTAAATCCTGAGGAGGGAGGAAGGGATCCCACAAAGTCCACATTAACGTGGTCGAACCGCTGTTCAGGTACTGGGAAGTACAAGGATCCCACAAGGTCCACATTAACATGGTACTGGGAATCTGTTGTGGCGCCCATGCTAGATGAACTTCGCTGCCACCAGCCGTTGTGATGTTTTTGCTCCAGGGTGGGAAAGGCCGTGCAGTGTCAGATGTGTCGTTTCCATGCATTGGGGACGACTGGCTGTGGCTACCCTGTAGAGACGTCACAGAGAAGTTTGGCGCCGCCCTCACCAAAGGTGATGTCTCTGAGCTGTAATCCAGTGGTAGCTGATCTGAGTGCTAGCATCTGCAGCCATGTGGTTGTAGTCCAGGTCGAGGTAGATAGTGGCCGTGAAGGCTCGGGGAGGCAGTCTGCAACAGAGTTTGTCTTGCCGGCAATGTGCTGGATGTCCGTAGTAAACTCTGAGATGTAGGCGAGCTGCCATTGTTGGCGGGAGGACCAGGGTTCTGAGACTTTGGCCATGGTGAATGTCAGCAGCTTATGGTCGACGAAAGCTGTAAAACACCACCCCTCAAGTCGCGTGTGGAAGTGTCGCATGGTGAGGTGCATGGCGAGCAGTTCCCAGTCGAAGGTGCTGTATTTGCGCTCCTTGGGGTGCAACTATTGACTGAAAAAAGTGAGCGGCTGCCACGCCCTGTTTATCCACTGTTCAAAAGACTGGAAAGACTGGACCGGCACCTGGTGGTATCCACGGACGATGTCCACCTTAGAGAAGACACTTGTGCCCGCCAGGTGCACAGAAAAGTCTTGTATGTGGGCAGTGGGTAGCGGCCTGGCGTTGTGATGTCGTTGAGTCGGCGGTACTCAACGCATGGGCGCCATCCACCGCCAGGTTTTGGCACCATGTGGGGGGCAATGCCCACGGGCTGTTGGAGTGGCGACTGATGCTGAGGTGTTCCATGCTGTGGAACTTCATTTTGGCAAAGCTGAGCTTGGCTGGGTCGAGGCGTCTTGCACAGGTCCACACCGGTGGGCCCGTGGTGGCCATGTGGTGCTCCACTCCATGCTTGTCTGCAGCTGGAAGAAAGAAAAGGAAGTCAAAGCTTTCTGACCGTCACTTGAAAACCCTTTGTGTGGCAGTTCATAGAAGCATGTGTCTTTGAGTATCATGATCCACAGAAATGTGACCATGTCCCTGAGTAAAGCAGGAAAACCAGTGTTGTTGCAGGTTATTGCATTTCCTTCTGAACTATGTTTGAGTCAGTGAATTCTGTACGGGACAATCCTTTTGTGACAGTACTTTTGTGTGCACGTGCACGGGCACGTGCATATGTGCTACAATGCACAATTTGTCATTGCTTTTAGGCACTTGGTTTCTGACTGATAACTGGAAGACAAACAGGCAAAACATTGGAAGCTCCATCCAATTTTGGTGGTGTAGGTAAATCCATAATAGAAAAATGAGTGACTGAGGCACTTTTGATTAAGAAATAATACAAAATGTACACCAAATGGGCTTTTCAATCTTAAATTCAAATGTCCACAAAATTCACAATCAGATCAGATCTGGATCAAGGTGTGTCATTTCAAAGAGTGCTAGTCTGCACCTCACTTTGAAATATGAGAGACATTGGGGCAAGTTGATTCAGATGTAATGGAAAATATACATTAAATGAATCAATTCTTGACAATCAGGATATCAAGCCTCAGTACAAGGGAGGTGATGGTCTAGTGGTTAAGGTGTTGGGCTTGAGTCCAGAAGATCATTACTATTGCTCCCAGTGTGTAGTGAGTGCCTTGTGTGGCAGCACCCTGACATCGGGGTGAATGTGAGGCATAATTGTAAAGCGCTTTGAGTGTCTGATGTAGATGGAAAAGCACTATATAAATGCAGTCCATTTACCATTTATTTAGTACAAATTTCATAATATATGAAAAATTGTCCAGGCTGTTCACAAACGAACATGGGCAGCTCCTCCAACTCCATTAGCAGTTATTGAAGTTTATTTTGTTTAATGCTTTGATTCCAGGAAAAGCCCTCTATGAAAAGTTATTATCACTGCCATTATTACTATTATTAACTAATTCCTGGTTTTTCAGTTTATATGTTGCACTAGACGTGTGACAGGACCTTCCAGAGTAGTTTAAAAAAACAGTGTGACTTATACTCTGGAAAATGTGGTGTGTGTGTGTGTGTATATATATATATATATATATATATATATATATATATATATATATATATATATATATATATATATATATATATATATATATATACGAGGTCTGATAAAAGTAACAGACATTATTTTTTTCAAAAAAATACGGATTTGAATCACGTGTGATTACATCAGACATGCTTGAACCCTCGTGGGCATGCGAGAGTTTTTCATGCCTGTCGGTTACGTCATTCGCCTGTGGGCAGTCTTTGAGTGAGGAGTCGTCCACCCTCTCGTCGTTTTTTCATTGTTTAGGAATGGCTCAGAGACTGCTGCGTTGTTTGATCAAACTTTTTTCAAAACTGTAAGGCACAACTGAGTGGACACCATTCGATAAATTCAGCTGGTTTTCGGTAAAAATTTTAACGGCTGATGAGAGATTTTGGTCTGGTAGTGTCGCTTTAAAGACGGCCCACGGCGCCTGACGGTGATCTGTGCTTCGAGGCGGCAGCGTCTCGCCGTTTCAAGTTGAAAACTTCCACATTTCAGGCTCTGTTGACCCAGGAAGTCGTCAGAGAACAGAGAACTTGCAGAAGTAGTCAGCATGAGGAGTTTATTCGGACATTCCATTGTTAACGGACATTTTGTAATGAAAGAACGTGCGGGTAGAGTCGCATGTCGGGCCGGACCCGACCGCAGGGGGTCGCGACAGGAAAAACACCTCCATTGGAAACCTTAATGGGCAAGTTGGAACATGCCCAAGCTGTTAAACAATTTCTCAGTTACTTGTTGAAAGCCATCAAAAGCCGCCTGAATTTTACAAATGGTTTTCAACACGGAGGTGTTTTTCCTGTCGCGGCGCACACAGATTTGCCGAGTCATCACGGAAACGACTCGACGAATTTGCGCGCACGTCTTTCATTACAAAATGTCCTTAAACAGTGGAATGTCCGCATAAAGTCCTCATGCCGGCCTCTTCTGAATCTTTTCTGTTCTCTCACGACGTCCTGGTGAATTAAGCCTTAAATTAGAATGTTTTCAGGTCGAAACAGGCCGACGATGGCGCCTGGAAACGCTGCGTGACATCCCGCTCCGTGGGAAGTCCTTACAGCGACAGAAACACCCCATAATCTCTCATCAGCCATTAAACTTTTCACCGAAAACCAGCCTAATTTCTCCAATAGTGTCCACTCGGATATTCCTCACAGAAAAAATGTTGATAAAGCAATGCGCGCCGTCCGCAGCGGCTATTCAGACAAAGAGATTCCGACGGGCGGGGTGGAGCACTCCTCACTCAAGGCCTGCCCACAGGCGAATGACGTCACCGACGCGTGAAAAAACCCACAAATGCGCACGAGGGTTCAAGGATGTCTGATGTAAAAACATATGAATCAAATCCATTTATTTTTTGAAAAAAATAAAAAGGACCGCTTTTTTCATCACAGACCTCGTATATGTATATGTATGTATATATATATATATATATATATATATATATATAATGATACTGGTCACCTCTGTCACGCGGTTTGACCAAGTTTGAATTTGCACCTGGATGAGCAGCAGCATTTTAAGGCTCCCTTGTTGTACAGTACTCCACCTTACGCATCATAAAAAAGCCTTGTCATTACTTTCTACTTCATCTTGTAAAACTTTAGTCTTTGCTCTGGCTTCAGTGGCTGCTGTCCGTGGTGCTGAAATGCCGTTGCCATGGGTCCTTCACAGGGAAAAGAACAACCTATTTTTACCTCTGTGTGTGCTGCAGTTCAAAGCTGAGCATCAGAGCGGGCGAGGAGAGGCACTTCCTCCTCACCCGAGGCCAGGTGTGGGCTGGTCAAAGGCTCTTCCAGCACACGGAGCCTGATGGACTCTTTTGATCTCGCGTGCGGTCATCAACTGTGACTTACTGCCATCTCAGACTAATTTACTGTGTTTAATGTGCAGAAGCTGTGACGTCGTATCTTTGTGGTTTTCAGGCTTTACAAAGTGTCGGGAACTTGGGCCTTCAGTTGGGTCACGGAAAGGAGCAGTGGATGGCACCTCTCCATCCGATCATCCTCCGCAGTGTGGCCTCAGTCAAAGACTTCCTGGACAGACTGATTGACATCGACCACAGTGCTGGTAAGAACGACGACGTGTCCCTGAAGTGAATCAGGAGCTTCCAGACGTGTCCCTCAGTGGTGAAGTATTATGGCCTGGGACTGGAGTAGAGGGATGGCGTGGCTCAGGTGCTGGACTGAGGCTTCACGGTGCTCAGTGAACATGGCTTGACTGCTTTCTTACTGTCATGTGAGTGAAGGTGCTGCACAGCAAAATCACTCGTGTTAATTTTACACTGGTGATATTGCTGTGTGCTGTGAAACGTCTCCCTTCTCTGATGTATCGTGTTTCCACTTCTTACTACCACCACACTCACTCTGCCCGCCCAAAGGCCACTTTGACATTTGATGCTCTTTGGCTGGGTTTGTTGAACAGAAGGGGACACCTGTTGTGCCTCTTTGAAGTCGCCGTATGAAGACTGAGGCAGGTTAAGGCGCAGTAACAAAGTCGGTAATAAAAAGTAACTGATGTCTGATGTCTTATTCTCACAGAAGCGTTGAAACAGCTCCCCCTTGTGTCTATACGGCTGAAGCTGCTCTTTCAAAGACTTTACAGGCTGTCCTTCCAGGTCCCATGTTGACCTCTGACCTCTCCTCCCTGCAGCGTCTGAGGTGCCGCAGCGGGCTGTGCTCATGCCATCAGTCACGGTGAAGGAGGGGTTTCTCCACAAACACAAGGCGGAGGGGACGCAGCTGCTGTCCCGCTTTGCCTTTAAAAAGCGCTACTTCTGGTTGACCAGTGAGACCCTGTCCTACGCAAAGACCACTGACTGGCAGGTTAGTCCTCATTCTTTGGGTCCGTGGTTTGTGATTGGTGAAGGCCACATGAGTATCAGCCCATGGGGGGGGGGGGGGGGGGGTCTACTACCACCTCAGCAACAGTTATGATCAATAGGCATTCTGCGGAAAGCAGTTAAATGAGTCAGAAATTCTGACATGTTTCTCACCATTTCTTTCAATTCTATGTGATAACGTCCAAAAACTACAGTCACACAAATGGAACATTTCCCAAAAACATCCTCAAGATGCAGGATGGACAGAAACTAAAGTTCTGCTATCTGCTCAGCCCAGGATGCCACAGATAGCCAAGGTCAGAAGAATAAAATTAAAATATTTTATTTTGTCACTGTATATATATATATATATATGTACATATTTTGAATTCTTAGATGAATTTGGTGAGTTTATCTCAAAATTTGGCAACCTGCGCAGATAACATTCTGACTGATGGTGACTTCAATATTAATATAAATAAGCCTTCTGACCCCCTCTGCAAATCATTTATGAACATTATAGATGTACTAGCGTGTTAGGTAACTGACATTTTTAAAGGGTTGTAATAAATTAAGTAATGAGTTGGAATGGTGTGTGAGTCCAGAATGTTTTTAAAACCTTAGACCTCAACAATTTTTAGAAGAGGAACTCATTATTTTTATTTTAGAATTACTTCTATTTTGTCATTTGATTTTTAAATGGACCACAATGGAAATGTGTTTTCACTATCTCGGCTTTCAATGCTTACCAGTCCAGTAAGTATCAGAGAAATTGTGGAGAGCTGGACATGTCCAAACTTGTCCTCTGAGACTCCAAAACGGAGGTGTTCCTTTGTCTCGCTTCCACAGCGAATCGGTCGTGACGCGGGAAGCCTCCGCGCGGCTTTCCATGACAAAATCTCTTGTTAAAAGTGAAATCTGACAGAAAATGGCTGATGTCCAGCTCTTGTGATAACCAGAGAAAGAGCACACGACGGTCTCGTATCCACAGAGCCATCCGTTTAGAAATGATCCGGTGGTTTGTGCCTTGTCGTCGCAGCTCGGAGCGCGGCGCGCCGACTGTCCTTAAAGCAGTCCTTAAGCTGTACTAACAGACTTTATTCTTATTCTCTGTGAAGCCCATAAAATTTTCACCGTTACTTTATTGACAGACCTCGTAAATTTAAAAAATGCTTAATGTGGCAGGGGGTTAAGAGGGCTGTAATTAGGGCGGTATGTGGGGGTGGAGCCCCCCCTAGAAGTTGAAAGGCAAAAAAAAAGTTTAAAAAGGCGGGGGAGTCTGAAAGGTTTTAGCCATGCTCATGCTCCACTGAAGAATTTACTAAAATAAAATTCTGTTGGACCTAAATGATATGGTGAGATGATTTACTGCCCCCTGTTGGACAGGTGTGTGTGAGTTCAAAATATAATTAGCAATGTTAGCTAATATTCGTAGCTTTTCCAAAACTTAGTCCTACCGGCGTACACATCTTGTCACATCCCTCGTGATGTGAAGCAAGGTGGGGGTGTTGCTCTTATTTATAAATCTAGGTTTAGTTTATTAGCTGTTGGGGGTCACAAATATAACTCGTTTGAACATCTGATTCTCCGCTCTGCCCACAATGCTCCGTATTGCCAAGGTCAGAAGAATAAAAATCAGTCGTATTACTTTGTCACTATGTATAGACCCCCTGGCCCATACTCTGAATTCTTAGATGATTTTGGTGAGTTCATCTTTAACTTGTCAACTAGTGCAGATAACATTCTGATGGTTGGTGACTTTAACATTCATATAAATAAGCCTTCTGATTCTCTCTACAAATCATTTATGGAAATTGTGGATGCATTAGGATTTCAGCAATGTATTCAGGAGTCAACACACATTAGTGGAAATACCCTGGATTTGGTTCTCACATGCGGTATTATTGTCACAGATTTTGACGTCATGCCTTTTGCATCAGTGGTCTCTGATCACTCACTTATTAGGTTTACAGTTTTGCTGCCGTGTTTAGTGAAATAATGACGTTATTTAGACTGCCTGATATTAGCTTCACATTTGGAAAATGGCCAATCAGTGGACAGTCTTGTGGATAGCTCAAACTCAGCACTCAAAACTACACTTGACATGATTGCTCCACCTATATTAAAACCACGCCCCTCAAAACACAGTCACCTTGGTTCAGTGACTACTTGTGTGACCTCAAGCATAAGGCTAGAGGTCTAGAACGGAAATGGTGAAGTTCAAAATTAGAAGTATTTCACCTCGCGTAGTGCGATGCTATCTTAGACTATAAGCATGCACTACTGGCTACAAAGCAGACCTATTACTCTGATTTGATCAACAAAAACAAGTATAACTCAAAGTTCTTGTTCGACACAGTGGCAACACTTATGGACAACCACCTGTAAGAAAGTAGAAAATAGAAGACATTAGGTTAAACATATCCCAGCATGCCATAACCCAGCCACTACACCCTGCTATTGAGGTGGGTGCCATTACTGAGGTATTACCTAGATTTACAGAATTTGAAAGTACCTCTCTAGGCATGCTGACGAAACTCGTAATGTCTACAAAAAGTGCAACCTGTTTATTTGATCCTATACCAACAAAACTGTTTAAGGACCTGTGGCCCACTCTTGGGCCGACTGTGCTGGAAATTAATAATCTGTCATTAACCTCTGGATTTGTTCCTAAATGTTTCAAATCTGCAGTGATTAAACCATTACTTAAGAAATCTAATCTTGACCCACGTGTATTGAAAAACTATAGGCCGATATCAAATCTCATTTTGTTCTAAAATTCTGGAAACAGTGGTTTCACGGCAGCTTGTGGACCACCTTGTCTTTGAGCCACTGCAATCTGATTTTAGAAAATATCATTCCACAGAGACAGCTCTCACTAAAGTGGTAATTACATCCACCAAGGAAGTAATAAAATCATCTGCGTTTATTTATTTGTCTGTCTGTCTGTTAGCAGGATTACGTCAAATCTACAGCGCAGATAATGATGAAATTTTCACCACAGATCGATTTTAATTCAAATCAAATCAATTTTATTTATATAGTGCCAAATCACAACAAACAGTTGTCCCAAGGCGCTTTATATTGCAATGCAAAAGCCATACAATAATTACAGAAAAACCCCAACGGTCAAAACGACCCCCTGTGAGCAAGCACTTGGTGACAGTGGGAAGGAAAAACTCCCTTTTAACAGGAAGAAACCTCCAGCAGAACCAGGCTCAGTGAGGGGCAGTCTTCTGCTGGGACTGGTTGGGGCTGAGGGAGAGAATCAGGAAAAAGACATGCAGTGGAAGAGAGCAGAGATCAATCACTAATGATTAAATGCAGAGTGGTGCATACAGAGCAAAAAGAGAAAGAAACACTCAGTGCATCATGGGAACCCCCCAGCAGTCTAAGTCTATAGCAGCATAACTAAGGGATGGTTCAGGGTCACCTGATCCAGCCCTAACTATAAGCTTTAGCAAAAAGGAAAGTTTTAATCAATCAATCAATTTTTTTATATAGCGCCAAATCACAAACAGTTGCCCCAAGGCGCTTTATATTGTAAGGCAAGGCCATACAATAATTATGCAAAACCCCAACGGTCAAAACGACCCCCTGTGAGCACGCACTTGGCTACAGTGGGAAGGAAAAACTCCCTTTTAACAGGAAGAAACCTCCAGCAGAACCAGGCTCAGGGAGGGGCAGTCTTCTGCTGGGACTGGTTGGGGCTGAGGGAGAGAACCAGGAAAAAGACATGCTGTGGAGGGGAGCAGAGATCGATCACTAATGATTAAATGCAGAGTGGTGCATACAGAGCAAAAAGAGAAAGAAACAGTGCATCATGGGAACCCCCCAGCAGTCTACGTCTATAGCAGCATAACTAAGGGATGGTTCAGGGTCACCTGATCCAGCCCTAACTATAAGCTTTAGCAAAAAGGAAAGTTTTAAGCCTAATCTTAAAAGTAGAGAGGGTGTCTGTCTCCCTGATCTGAATTGGGAGCTGGTTCCACAGGAGAGGAGCCTGAAAGTTGAAGGCTCTGCCTCCCATTCTACTCTTACAAACCCTAGGAACTACAAGTAAGCCTGCAGTCTGAGAGCGAAGCACTCTATTGGGGTGATATGGTACTACGAGGTCCCTAAGATAAGATGGGACCTGATTATTCAAAACCTTATAAGTAAGAAGAAGAATTTTAAATTCTATTCTAGAATTAACAGGAAGCCAATGAAGAGAGGCCAATATGGGTGAGATATGCTCTCGCCTTCTAGTCCCCGTCAGTACTCTAGCTGCAGCATTTTTAATTAACTGAAGGCTTTTTAGGGAACTTTTAGGACAACCTGATAAAAATGAATTACAATAGTCCAGCCTAGAGGAAATAAATGCATGAATTAGTTTTTCAGCATCACTCTGAGACAAGACCTTTCTAATAAAGCAGTCCTACATATTTGTTTAATATGTGCTTTGAATGACACATCCTGATCAAAAATGACTCCAAGATTTCTCACAGTATTACTAGAGGTCAGGGTAATGCCATCCACAGTAAGGATCTGGTTAGACACCATGTTTCTAAGATTTGTGGGGCCAAGTACAATAACTTCAGTTTTATCTGAGTTTAAAAGCAGGAAATTAGAGGTCATCCATGTCTTTATGTCTGTAACAATGTCGGACTCTGTAGTTTTCTCTGGGCCCCTCCCCAATCGGACCGGGAGTGACATGTTTAGCCGCATGTTCTCCTTGAATTGCTGGTTGTCTGAGTGGTGTCCAAAAAATGATGTGGGCTTCATAGATAATTGGCAAAGCTTCTGGGGAAAACCTGGTCTTGTTAGGAGAGACGGCATCCATCCCACTTTGGATGGAGCAGCTCTCATTTCTAGAAATCTGGCCAATTTTCTTAAATCCTCCAAACCGTGACTATCCAGGGTTGGGACCAGGAAGCAGAGTTGTAGTCTTACACACCTCTCTGCAGCTTCTCTCCCCCTGCCATCCCCTCATTACCCCATCCCCGTAGAGACGGTGTCTGCTCCCAGACTACCAATAACCAGCAAAAATCTATTTAAGCATAAAAATTCAAAAAGAAAAAATAATATAGCACCTTCAACTGCACCACAGACTAAAACAGTTAAATGTGGTCTATTAAACATTAGGTCTCTCTCTTCTAAGTCCCTGTTAGTAAATGATATAATAATCGATCAACATATTGATTTATTCTGCCTTACAGAAACCTGGTTACAGCAGGATGAATATGTTAGTTTAAATGAGTCAACACCCCCGAGTCACACTAACTGCCAGAATGCTCGTAGCACGGGCCGAGGCGGAGGATTAGCAGCAATCTTCCATTCCAGCTTATTAATTAATCAAAAACCCAGACAGAGCTTTAATTCATTTGAAAGCTTGACTCTTAGTCTTGTCCATCCAAATTGGAAGTCCCAAAAACCAGTTTTATTTGTTATTATCTATCGTCCACCTGGTCGTTACTGTGAGTTTCTCTGTGACTTTTCAGACCTTTTGTCTGACTTAGTGCTTAGCTCAGATAAGATAATTATAGTGGGCGATTTTAACATCCACACAGATGCTGAGAATGACAGCCTCAACACTGCATTTAATCTATTATTAGACTCAATTGGCTTTGCTCAAAATGTAAATGAGTCCACCCACCACTTTAATCATATCTTAGATCTTGTTCTGACTTATGGTATGGAAATTGAAGACTTAACAGTATTCCCTGAAAACTCCCTTCTGTCTGATCATTTCTTAATAACATTTACATTTACTCTGATGGACTACCCAGCAGTGGGGAATAAGTTTCATTACACTAGAAGTCTTTCAGAAAGCACTGTAACTAGGTTTAAGGATATGATTCCTTCTTTATGTTCTCTAATGCCATATACCAACACAGTGCAGAGTAGCTACCTAAACTCTGTAAGTGAGATAGAGTATCTCGTCAGTAATTTTACATCCTCATTGAGCACAACTTTGGATGCTGTAGCTCCTCTGAAAAAGAGAGCCTTAAATCAGAAGTGCCTGACTCTGTGGTATAACTCACAAACTCGCAGCTTAAAGCAGATAACCCGCAAGTTGGAGAGGAAATGGCGTCTCACTAATTTAGAAGATCTTCACTTAGCCTGGAAAAAGAGTCTGTTGCTTTATAAAAAAGCCCTCCGTAAAGCTAGGACAGCTTACTACTCATCACTAATTGAAGAAAGTAAGAACAACCCCATGTTTCTTTTAAGCACTGTAGCCAGGCTGACAGAGTCAGAGCTCTATTGAGCTGAGTATTCCTTTAACTTTAACTAGTAATGACTTCATGACTTTCTTTGCTAACCAAACTATCTACTACTAACTATTAGAGAAAAAATGACTCATAACCATCCCAAAGACGTATCGTTATCTTTGGCTGCTTTCAGTGATGCCGGTATTTGGTTAGACTCTTTCTCTCAGATTGTTCTGTCTGAGTTATTTTCATTAGTTACTTCATCCAAACCATCAACATGTCTATTAGACCCCATTCCTACCAGGCTGCTCAAGGAAGCCCTACCATTATTTAATGCTTCGATCTTAAATATGATCAATCTATCTTTATTAGTTGGCTATGTACCACAGGCTTTTAAGGTGGCAGTAATTAAACCATTACTTAAAAAGCCATTACTTGACCCAGCTATCTTAGCTAATTATAGGCCAATCTCCGACCTTCCTTTTCTCTCAAAAATTCTTGAAAGGGTAGTTGTAAAACAGCTAACTGATCATCTGCAGAGGAATGGTCTATTTGAAGAGTTTCAGTCAGGTTTTAGAATTCATCATAGTACAGAAACAGCATTAGTGAAGGTTACAAATGATCTTCTTATGGCCTCAGACAGTGGACTCATCTCTGTGCTTGTTCTGTTAGACCTCAGTGCTGCTTTTAATACTGTTGACCATAAAATTTTATTACAGAGATTACAGCATGCCATAGGTATTAAAGACACTGCGCTGCGGTGGTTTGAATCATATTTATCTAATAGATTACAATTTGTTCATGTAAATGGGGAGTCTTCTTCACAGACTAAAGTTAATTATGGAGTTCCACAAGGTTCTGTGCTAGGACCAATTTTATTCACTTTATACATGCTTCCCTCAGGCAGTATTATTAGACGGCATTGCTTAAATTTTCATTGTTACGCAGATGATACCCAGCTTTATCTATCCATGAAGCCAGAGGACACACACCAATTAGCTAAACTTCAGGATTGTCTTACAGACATAAAGACATTGATGACCTCTAATTTCCTGCTTTTAAACTCAGATAAAACTGAAGTTATTGTACTTGGCCCCACAAATCTTAGAAACATGGTGTCTAACCAGATCCTTACTCTGGATGGCATTACCCTGACCTCTAGTAATACTGTGAGAAATCTTGGAGTCATTTTTGATCAGGATATGTCATTCAATGTGCATATTAAACAAATATGTAGGACTGCTTTTTTGCATTTACGCAATATCTCTAAAATCAGAAAGGTCTTGTCTCAGAGTGATGCTGAAAAACTAATTCATGCATTTATTTCCTCTAGGCTGGACTATTGTAATTCATTATTATCAGGTTGTCCTAAAAGTTCCCTGAAAAGCCTTCAGTTAATTCAAAATGCTGCAGCTAGAGTACTGACGGGGACTAGAAGGAGAGAGCATATCTCACCCATATTGGCCTCTCTTCATTGGCTTCCTGTTAATTCTAGAATAGAATTTAAAATTCTTCTTCTTACTTATAAGGTTTTGAATAATCAGGTCCCATCTTATCTTAGGGACCTCATAGTACCATATCACCTCAATAGACCGCTTCGCTCTCAGACTGCAGGCTTACTTGTAGTTCCTAGGGTTTGTAAGAGTAGAATGGGAGGCAGAGCCTTCAGCTTTCAGGCTCCTCTCCTGTGGAACCAGCTCCCAATTCAGATCAGGGAGACAGACACCCTCTCTGCTTTTAAGATTAAGCTTAAAACTTTCTTTTTTGCTAAAGCTTATAGTTAGGGCTGGATCAGGTGACCCTGAACCATCCCTTAGTTATGCTGCTATAGACGTAGACTGCTGGGGGGTTCCCATCATGCACTGAGTGTTTCTTTCTCTTTTTGCTCTGTATGCACCACTCTGCATTTAATCATTAGTGATTGATCTCTGCTCCCCTCCACAGCATGTCTTTTTCCTGGTTCTCTCCCTCAGCCCCAACCAGTCCTAGCAGAAGACTGCCCCTCACTGAGCCTGGTTCTGCTGGAGGTTTCTTCCTGTTAAAAGGGAGTTTTTCCTTCCCACTGTCGCCAAGTGCTTGCTCACAATTATTGTATAACCTTGCCTTACAATATAAAGCGCCTTGGGGCAACTGTTTGTTGTGATTTGGCGCTATATAAATAAAATTGATTGAATTGATTGATTAAGACATTCCTGCAGTTACCTAATTGGTGTGTGTCCTCTGGCTTCATGGATAGATAAAGCTGGGTATCAAGCACCTACCCACATAGCTGACTTAATTAAACCCTACATACCAGCCTGGGCTTTGCGGTCTCAGGGTGCAGGACTACTTTGTGTCTCTAGGGTGAATAAACAGTCTGCGGGTCACAGAGCTTTCTCTTCTCGTGCCCCTGTTCTGTGGAATGATCTCCCTGCATCAATAAAACAGTCAGATTCTGTAGAGACTTTGAAGTGCAGACTTGAGAAAATTTATTCTCCCTCTTGTCTGATTAGATTACTGGCTTAGTATGGTACTATGCTTCTTTTCCCTTTAATTCATCTTATTACAACCGCCAAGGACAAAATAAAATCATCAGCGTTTCTTTTTTTCTTTATTTATTTGTCTGCCTGTTAGCAGGATTACGTCAAAACTACTACACGGATTTTGACAAAATTTTCTCCACAGATGCATATTAGACCAAGGAAAACCCCATTCGATTGTGGAGGCAATCCAGACCAGAATCCAGATTCTGGATCAAGATTTCCATTTAAATAGGCTTTGAAGGATTACTTCAAAACTACTTAATGAATTCTCAACAGATTTTTACCACAGATAGATATTCATCCATGGAAGACTCCACTGAATTTTGGAGGTGATCTGGATTGGCGGACTCTCTTGCTCTTGTTATCAATGGAACAGGTCTCGGCCTCAACTTCATCTAAATTCTGGATCTGTTAGTGAAGCTTAGGGCTAGCAGCTGGTGATCACCTTAATATTTTCTTTGCTTTCCTGTTGATTTACTGATTGTGAACTATACCTTAGGTGCAGTTTTTCTGGCCGACACACTAGAGTCTGCATTTGGAAGAAACGCTACCGCAGTGACAGGGCCACTGGTGGGATGAATAGAATAGAAGAGGGTTAGAGCCTTTATTGTCATTGCACATAGATACAGACAATGAAACTTGTCCTCTGCATTTAACCCATCCTAATTACAGTTCGACACACACTAACCACTAGGAGCAGTGGGCAGCCACACTCCAGCGCTTGAGGACCAACTCCAGATGTAAACGCTGCCTTGGTTAAGGGCTGAAAAAGGAGCAGACCCTAAATAAGCATGTTTTTGATTGTGAGAGGAGGAAACCCATGCAGACACAGGGAGAACATGCAAACTCCACACAGAAAGGCCGGGAACTGATCCCATGACCTTCTTGCTGTGAGGCACCAGTGCTAACCACGAAGCCACCGTGCTTAGTGGTAAGCACGGGGCAGTTAACACTGATTTGTTGAACACTGGCCCTGCACCACAGGGTGCTGGATGACCCCCTGCCTGCAGTGTAAATGCTTGTGTGGTCATCTCAATAATTACAGCTTTTATGTTGTTTTGATTTTCTGTTTCTTCACCTTTATATACACCTTTGTTAAAACCTTGTAACTGCTAGAATGGCCTAAGCAGTGGGTCACCCATTTAAGTCTGGTCTGCTTGAGATTTCTTCTTTAGTACAGTATTGTTCAGAATAATAGTAGTGCTATGTGACTAAAAAGATTAATCCAGGTTTTGAGTATATTTCTTATTGTTACATGGGAAACAAGGTACCATTAGATTCAGTAGATTCTCACAAATCCAACAAGACCAAGCATTCATGTTATGCACACTCTTAAGGCTATGAAATTGGGCTATCAGTAAAAAAAGTAGAAAAGGGGGTGTTCACAATAATAGTAGCATCTGCTATTGACGCTACAAACTCAAAACTGCCTGGTTCTGCTGGAGCTTTCTTCCTGTTAAAAGGGAGTTTTTCCTTCCCACTGTCGCCAAGTGCTTGCTCACGGGGTCGTTTTGACCATTGGGGTTTTTACGTAATTATTGTATGGCCTTGCCTTACAATATAAAGCGCCTTGGGGCAACTGTTTGTTGTGATTTGGCGCTATATAAATAAAATTGATTGATTGATTGAAAACTGTTATGTTCAAACTGCTTTTTTAGTAATCCTGTGAATCACTAAACTAGTATTTAGTTGTATAACCACAGTTTTTCATGATTTCTTTACATCTGCGAGGCATTAATTTTGTTGGTTTGGAACCAAGATTTTGCTCGTTTACTAGTGTGCTTGGGGTCGTTGTCTTGTTGAAACACCCATTTCAAGGGCATGTCCTCTTCAGCATAAGACAACATGACCTCTTCAAGTATTTTGAAATATCCAAACTGATCCATGATACCTGGTATGTGATATATAGGCCCAATACCATAGTAGAACTATGCCCATATCATGATGCTTGCACCACCATGCTTCACTGTCTTCACTGTGGCTTGAATTCAGAGTTTGGGGGTCATCTCACAAACTGTCTGCGGCCCTTGGACCCAAAAAGAACAATTTTACTCTCATCAGTCCACAAAATATTCCTCCATTTCTCTTTAGGCCAGTTGATGTGTTCTTTGGCAAATTGTAACCTCTTCTGCACATGTCTTTTATTTAACAGAGGGACTTTGTGGGGGATTCTTACAAATAAATTAGCTTCACACAGGCGTCTTCTAACTGTCACAGTACTTACAGGTAACTCCAAACTGTCTTTGATCATCCTGGAGCTGATCAATGGGTGAGCCTTTGCCATTCTGGTTATTCTTCTATCCATTTTGATGGTTGTTTTCCATTTTCTTCCACACGTCTCTGTTTTTTTTTTTTTTGTCTATTTTAAAGCATTGGAGATCCTTGTAGATGAACAGCCTATAATTTTTTGCACCTGCGTATAGATTTTCCCCTCTCCAATCAACTTTTTATTCAAACTACACTGTTCTTCTGAACAATGTCTTGAACGTCCCATTTTCCCCAGGCTTTCAAAGAGAAAAGCATGTTCAACTGGTGCTGGCTTCATCCTTACATAGGGGACACCTGATTCACACCTGTTTGTTCTACAAAATTGACAAACTCACTGACTGAATGCCACACTACTATTATTGTGAACACCCCCTTTTCTATTTTTTTTTTTTTTTACTAATAGCCCAATTTCGTAGCCTTAAGAGTGTGCATATCATGAATGCTTGGTCTTGTTGGATTTGTGAGAATCTCCTGAATCTAATGGTACCTTGTTTCCCATGTAACAATAACAAAAATATAAACGCAACCCTTTTGGTTTTGCTCCCATTTTGTATGAGATGAACTCAAAGATCTAAAACTTTTTCCACATACACAATATCACCATTTCCCTCAAATATTGTTCACAAACCAGTCTTAATCTGTGATAGTGAGCACTTCTCCTTTGCTGAGATAATCCATCCCACCTCACAGGTGTTCCATATCAAGATGCTGATTAGACACCATGATTAGTGCACAGGTGTGCCTTAGACTGTCCACAATAAAAGGCCACTCTGAAAGGTGCAGTTTTGTTTTATTGGGGGGGGATACCAGTCAGTATCTGGTGTGACCACCATTTGCCTCGTTCAGTGCAACACATCTCCTTCGCATAGAGTTGATCAGGTTGTCAAATGTGGCCTGTGGAATGTTGGTCCACTCCTCTTCAATGGCTGTGCGAAGTTGCTGGATATTGGCAGGAACTGGTACACGCTGTCGTATACGCCGGTCCAGAGCATCCCAAACATGCTCAATGGGTGACATGTCCAGTGAGTATGCCGGCCATGCAAGAACTGGGACATTTTCAGCTTCCAAGTTGTTCCAATTGTGTACAGATCCTTGCAACATGGGGCCGTGCATTATCCTGCTGCAACATGAGGTGATGTTCTTGGATGAATGGCACAACAATGGGCCTCAGGATCTCGTCACGGTATCTCTGTGCATTCAAAATGCCATCAATAAAATGCACCTGTGTTCTTCATCCATAACAGACGCCTGCCCATACCATAACCCCACCGCCACCATGGGCCACTCGATCCACAACATTGACATCTGAAAACCTCTCACCCACACGACGCCACACGCGCTGTCTGCTATCTGCCCTGAACAGTGTGAACCGTGATTCATCCGTGAAGAGAACACCTCTCCAACGTGCCAAACGCCAGCGAATGTGAGCATTTGCCCACTCAAGTCAGTTACGACGTCGAACTGGAGTCAGGTCGAGACCCCGATGAGGACGACGAGCATGCAGATGAGCTTCCCTGAGACGGTTTCTGACAGTTTGTGCAGAAATTCTTTGGTTATGCAAACCGATTGTTTCAGCAGCTGTCCGAGTGGCTGGTCTCAGACGATCTTGGAGGTGAACATGCTGGATGTGGAGGTCCTGGGCTGGTGTGGTTACACGTGGTCTGCGGTTGTGAGGCTGGTTGGATGTACTGCCAAATTCTCTGAAACGCCTTTGGAGACGGCTTATGGTAGAGAAATGAACATTCAATACACGAGCAACAGCTCTGGTTGACATTCCTGCTGTCAGCATGCCAATTGCACGCTCCCTCAAATCTTGCGACATCTGTGGCATTGTGCTGTGTGATAAAACTGCACCTTTCAGAGTGGCCTTTTATTGTGGGCAGTATCAGGCACACCTGTGCACTAATCATGGTGTCTAATCAGCATCTTGATATGGCACACCTGTGAGGTGGGATGGATTATCTCAGCAAAGGAGAAGCGCTCACTATCACAGATTTAGACTGGTTTGTGAACAATATTTGAGGGAAATGGTGATATTGTGTATGTGGAAAAAGTTTTAGATTTTTGAGTTCATCTCATACAAAATGGGAGCAAAACCAAAAGTGTTGCGTTTATATTTTTGTTGAGTGTATATATAGATAGAATAATGCAATATTATTCTGAACACTACTGTACCATCAGAGGGAGTTTTTCCTTCCTACACTGTTACGGTTCGGACGAGCGTGGAGGACGAACCCAAAAGCAGGAAGCAGAGAAATGGATGTTAGAAGATGGATTTATTTTACAATGGAATAATATACAGAGGAAATAATATGCAGGAGCGTAATCTAGCCGAGTGGAGACCAGCCCACACAGCGGTGGAACCAGGGGATCCGTAGTCCCAGCAACTTCGGTTCTGGAGTGGTGGGTTCGGAGCCAGGTGGCCACCACAAACTGTTGACGAGGCTGGGGAAGATCACAGAAGGGTGAGTGCTGAGCCATTCATTTCCAGAAGTGGTTCTTACAGTCAATCCATGACAAACAATCACAGCTGGTTCAGATATGCAGGCAGTTAGACAGAATGATTCAGTTCAGTTTCTTCTGGTAGTTCTTATCAGGAAAAGTTCACAATTCAGTTTGTATGAGTATTTCAGGCAGTGTTCAGTGAGCTGCAGCTCATATGAGCAAAATGAGAGCAAACACAGCTTGACTGATGTAGAGCGTGGGAGCTCCGTAACAGACTGCAGATGAGTCTTGGTAGCAATCAGGTTGCATCAGCGATAAGCTGCGGTGCTTTCTGGCTGGTGTGTGAAAACAACAAGAGACAAAGATATGCAAAGTTAAGCAAGGTGACCAGGCTTACCGTGGAAGGTTTGCAGCATTTCTGGCGAAGATGGAATGAGGAGCCGGGGTTCATATGCTGTTGCTGATTAGATAGGAATCGGGTGTGTCAATCAGCTTGCGGTGCGCCACCTGTGAAGGACAGGGAGAGAGGAGCAGTAGCAGGAGGACAGAACAGGCAGCCCACAACACTACACAGTGAAATCACCAGTGTTAAATTAACACTGGTGATTTTACTGTGTACTGTTGCCTGTGGTGCTGTATAAATGAAATAAATTGAGCAGCGCCTCCTGGAGGCTGATCTATAAAGTCATATGCTGAAGTAGCCTGCCTTAGACGGGCGTCATGTACGGGGGCGGGGGGTCGCAGACTCTCATCCGCTTCACATCACTGCTTCGGGGCTGAAATTGGACTTCTTCCACAGGGGTTGAGGAGGTTGCATCCACCCCACCCATTCAGCCATAGACCCAGGGTGTGATCAAATATGGGAAAGGTCTTGCACAGACAAACACTGATGCTTGCAGAATTAGAAGATTTAAAATAAAAATCATCTGTTAAAAACGATGAGCAGAGAGTCAGTACTTAATTTCCCACATTGCTGTAGATTTCAGGTAAATCACAACAGATTTTTAAAATTTCCCAGTCACAACCCCTCCTCCCTTCACCTGAGGCTAGCCCCGCCCCTGTCCCATAAGACGCACGCTGTCCTCACAGCTGCTGTGTGACTCTTTGTGGTTTCAGACGCGCTCCTCCATCCCTGTCCAGTGTGTGCGCGCAGTGGAACGTGTGGATGAAAATGCATTCCAGCAACCGAACGTGATGCAGGTCGTCACGCAGAACGCGGACGGACAGTTGGACACCATCTACATCCAGTGCAAGGTGCAGCTCCGCCCCTTCATTTGTTGCAGGCCTCAGCTTGAACACAGTTTTTCAGTTGTGTTGATCTCCATCTTTTCTGTCTTCTGTCTTTTCTTTTGTGCTTTTCTTTCTACCTTTCAGAAATTCATCCTTCTGATTTTCTTCTGTCCTTTCCTTTTCTATGTTCTGTCTTTTGAAATCTGTTCAAACAGGTGTTCATACACCTGTCCTCATTTCTTTTTTGATCCCTCTGGATCTTGATCTGTCTCTTCTGTATGTGTCCTTTTGACTCCTTTCATCCTACATTCTTGGTGTCTCCTTGTGCCCAGCTAGGTCTTTGTCCTTCCTTTCTTTCATCCATCCGTCTTTTTGTCCTTCCCATCATTTCCTCACAAACAGCCAGCCACTCGTTTTTAAGCATCTTTGGATAAAATGAGACGTCTTTGCGTTGCCACGTGGATGTTGATTGTCGTTCATGTTGGAAACCCACGATAGACACTGAATTCCTGTTTTTGAGCAGAATGTGAACGAGCTAAACCAGTGGCTGTCCGCCGTCAGGAAAGTCAGCATCTACAACGAGCGCATGCTGTCCTCCTTCCACCCAGGCGCTCATCGCAGCAGCAAATGGACCTGCTGCCTGAAGGCGGACCGTGCTGGTAAGTGACCCTCCAAATAATAGAGAATTCAAGCTAAGTCACTGGCAGCAGCGTTGAGTTCTAATATGGCCGCCGCCTTGGTTTCCAACATTTCCAACACTTAAATCCTCCAGAAAATCATTGTAAAGAGTTTCTGAAATGAATACATACATTAATACCCATGAATGATGTTTTTAACCTTTTCTAGAGGCAAAGATATGCAAAAATAAGCCAAATAGAAGCCATTTTGGATTTTGAAAAAGCCAGAAGAGGGATTATTGATGACTTTTAGCGTGTGATTCTGCACATTTTTGTGGACCTATCTTCAGCTTGTTCCTCAAAATTTCCATTTTTTTGGTTTCGTAGCTTCCGTTTGACTTAAGTCTTAAACAAGCTCCTGGTTTCCGAGTCAGGAAGATCTGCACATTCACTCGCTCATACTTATCAGGAACTCACTGGTCATTAGCACAGACTTTGTCATTTTTCTCCTCTTGGACCAGAGACACCAGTCCATCACTCGTGAACTCTGAGCGAGGACTGTGGGTGTACTGCTCATCCCACTGACCCTCCTGCTTCACAAGCACACATTAGACATGCAGGAGATGAAGTGTTGATTTTATCAGGAATCAGCTTCCATCACTGCATCACACCGATCGTAAAAACAAAACCACATTGTCACTTCAACATGACAGCGTGAAACTGCTCTCCACCTTCAAACAGACAATACCTCAAAAGTGAACCTTTAATTTACAGAAGCTTTGTTTTGTCACTTGAAGGCCAAAAATTGCTCCAGTACTCAGCTCAGGTTTGGCAGCATGTGCTGGTGCCACATCCACCGCACGACTGAATGTCCTGGATGGCAACCACTCAGGAGAAAACTGGTCTATCCTGACCTTTCCAAAGTAATCATCTATCTGCTGCAGCTACGTGAAGTGCGGGGCGTGTGTTCTTGGCCAGGGGAAGTGCAGGGCGTGTTCTTGAGCAGGTGAAGTGCACGGCGTGTTCTTGAGCAGGTGAAGTTCACGGCGTGGTCTTGAGCAGGTGAAGTTCACGGCGTGGTCTTGAGCAGGTGAAGTTCACGGCGTGGTCTTGAGCAGGTGAAGTGCACGGCGTGGTCTTGAGCAGGTGAAGTTCACGGCGTGGTCTTGAGCAGGTGAAGTTCACGGCGTGGTCTTGAGCAGGTGAAGTTCACGGCGTGGTCTTGAGCAGGTGAAGTGCACGGCGTGGTCTTGAGCAGGTGAAGTTCACGGCGTGGTCTTGAGCAGGTGAAGTGCAGGGCGTGGTCTTGAGCAGGTGAAGTGGGGGGCATGTCCTTTGCTGTTTCCAGCTGCTGGTATCCTCAATATTGAGGCACCTGCATGCTGGATCATGTTCAGAGAAACACGCAAGTCCAAAATGTCGATGCTGATGCTCATTCACAATGGAAATGCTTCCCCTCACGTGTCTCACAAACCAGTTACGAATTAAAAAAATATATAAAAAATTTTACACAAAGGCTTAAAATGGATTTTGGCTGCAGACCGCACTCTGAGTGCTGTTGTATTTATGTCTGTGACATTACTGCTGTTGTCAGGTCCAGGTTGCAGCAGAACTCACTGTGCTGCCACACTGGGAGACTGGAGTGACCCTCTGGATCCGGACGGGGAGACGCAGGCCATTTACAAGCAGCTGGTCAACGGCAGAGACAAGCTGAGGTCAGTGCAGAGGACAGACTGAGTTCAGTGCAGAGACACACTGAGGCCAGCGCAGAGGACAAATTTAGGTCAGTGCAGAGGACACACTGAGTTCAGTGGAGAGGACAAATTGAGGTCAGTGCAGAGACGCACTGAGGCCAGCGCAGAGGACAAATTGAGGTCAGTGCAGAGACGCACTGAGGCCAGCGCAGAGGACAAATTGAGGTCAGTGCAGAGACACAGTGAGGTCAGCGCAGAGGACAAATGAGGTCAGTGCAGAGACACACAGAGGTCAGCGCAGAGGACAAATTGAGGTCAGTGTAGAGACACACTGAGGTCAACACAGAGGACAAATTGAGGTCATTGCAGAGCACACACTGAGTTCAGTGCAGAGGACAAATTCAGGTCAGTGCAGAGGACAAATTCAGGTCAGTGCAGAGGACACACTGAGTTCAGTGGAGAGGACAAATTGAGGTCAGTGCAGAGACGCACTGAGGCCAGCGCAGAGGACAAATTGAGGTCAGTGCAGAGATGCACTGAGGCCAGCGCAGAGGACAAATTGAGGTCAGTGCAGAGACACAGTGAGGTCAGCGCAGAGGACAAATGAGGTCAGTGCAGAGACACACAGAGGTCAGCGCAGAGGACAAATTGAGGTCAGTGTAGAGACACACTGAGGTCAACACAGAGGACAAATTGAGGTCATTGCAGAGCACACACTGAGTTCAGTGCAGAGGACAAATTCAGGTCAGTGCAGAGGACAAATTCAGGTCAGTGCAGAGGACAAATTCAGGTCAGTGCAGAGACACACTGAGGCCAGCGCAGAGGACAAATTTAGGTCAGTGCAGAGGACACACTGAGTTCAGTGGAGAGGACAAATTGAGGTCAGTGCAGAGACACACTGAGGTCAGTGCAGAGGACAAATGAGGTCAGCGCAGAGACACAGTGAGGTCAGCGCAGAGGACAAATGAGGTCAGTGCAGAGACACACTGAGGTCAGTGCAGAGGACAAATTGAGGTCAGTGCAGAGACACACTGAGGTCAGTGCAGAGGACAAACTGAGGTCAGTGCAGAGGACAAATTGAGTTCAGTGCAGATGATAAATTGAGTTCAGTGCAGAGGACAAATTGAGGTCAGTGCAGAGACACACTGAGGTCAGTGCAGAGGACAAATGAGGTCAGCGCAGAGACACAGTGAGGTCAGCGCAGAGGACAAATGAGGTCAGTGCAGAGACACACTGAGGTCAGTGCAGAGGACAAATTGAGGTCAGTGCAGAGACACACTGAGGTCAGTGCAGAGGACAAACTGAGGTCAGTGCAGAGGACAAACTGAGGTCAGTGCAGAGGACAAATTGAGTTCAGTGCAGATGATAAATTGAGTTCAGTGCAGAGGACACATTGAGGTCAGTGCAGAGGACACACTGAGGTCAGTGCAGAGACACACTGAGTTCACTGCAGAGGACAAATTGAGGTCAGTGCAGTGATACACTGAGGCCAGCACAGAGGACAAATTGAGGTCAGTGCAGAGGACACACTGAGTTCAGTGCAGAGGACAAATTGAGTTCAGTGTAGAGGACAAATTGAGGTCAGTGCAGAGGACACACTGAGTTCAGCGCAGAGGACAAATTAAGGTCAGTGCAGAGACACACTGAGGTCAGTGCAAAGGACAAATGAGGTCAGTGCAGAGGACAAATTGAGGTCAGTGCAGGGACAACCTGAGGTCAGAGAGGACAACACTAACTGCAGTACACTCACTGAATTCTAGAGGGCGATGCTGCAGCATTGACACTGATGTTTGTTGATCTCACAATCAGAAGTCTTGAAATAGACAAAGCAGCTTCCACACAGTGATTGATGATGTCATTAATACTGCAGGAAAAAGTATGTGGAGACAGTGCAGATGGAAAAGACGTCCTGCAAAAGAGAAGAGACAATCGGCTCTGATGTTCACTCAGGTGAGGCTGCAGCAGCAGTACCCTCCTCCTCCCTCCTCCTCATCATCACCTACACACGTCAATCATCTGCTGAGGTCACATCAAAGCTCTGTGTCATGTCCTGCTGTGCAAAACTATGTGCACGTACGTTTCTTCTGTACTGATGCTCCCACAGCAGGGTGCAAACGCCGAGTCTCTGGGCTGCTTTGAATTATAGACCTTTTCAAGAAGGTAATGTTGGTCATCTTAAAGACACATTCAGTGGGAACTCTGACAGTTTTAAATCTGGAGCCTTTTTAACATGTTTTGGGGTTCACTTTGGACTAAAAAGATTTTAATGGATCCTGTATTTACTTTGATCTTTAAAAGTATCATGAGTTAAACAGCATTCCCCCGCAGAGGTCCACCTCTACATATCTACCTCAGAAAACATTGATACATGTAAAACTTCCTGGACCAACAGTACTACAGGAGATTAATCTGTTTTTAGTACGTTGTTTTGCTGTGCTATCTTCATCCTCTGTGAGGTTGAAGTGACTTTGGATGCAAAGAGTTGAAGAAGCTTAGAAAGGAAGACCTGGTTGCAGTAGCCTGATATTTTGGGGTAGATCTAGATACAGAGACAGAAAAGTAAGAGACAGTGGAGATTCTCATTACAGCTTTACGTTTGTCTGATAGACAGTGGTGGGCACAGCTAAAGAAAAGTTAGCTTCAATAACAGCTAATCAGCTAACTGAAAAGTTGTCTTTTATGAAGCTAAACCGATAAACCACCCAAAAAATTTTCGGAAGCTACAGCTAACTTTCAGTATTGTCTCCAGTACACTTGCAATTACTAACAAGCTGATTTTGAGTTTTAACACCACATCAAAGGTGACTATAGACCCAAACAATTAATCAGCACTTCTGTCTTTGTGTGCCCTGCCAACACCTGGAAGCTCCTGTTTGCTACATATTTTTCAGCAGTGAAGCAGTTGAGAGGAGCTAAGCTCAACTCTATACACACACACACACACACACACACACACACACACACACACACACACACACACACACACACACACACACACACACACACACACACACACACACACACACAAACAAAAAAAAAAATCATTATTCCTTAATAGAACAGAGTAGTGCCGCCGTGAGGCAGAGGTCTTGGAAAATAAAGCAGTTTTGACTTATGGTTTTGATTTAGAAATCAAATAAATTAATACAGATAGAATTACTCCATTCATGTCAGTTCTGTCATTTGTTCAAAGTTAAAATATAACACATTTTTAAATTTTAAATAATGCACTAATTCTGAAATTTTGTAACAAACACAGACAGATGCCAAAGGGGATTATGGGTAAAACGAGCCTCTGCTAACACTAATTTGAAGAGTTTCAGTCAGGTTTTAGAATTCATCATAGTACAGAAACAGCATTAGTGAAGGTTACAAATGATCTTCTTATGGCCTCGGACAGTGGACTCATCTCTGTGCTTGTTCTGTTAGACCTCAGTGCTGCTTTTGATACTGTTGACCATAAAATTTTATTACAGAGATTAGAGCATGCCATAGGTATTAAAGACACTGCGCTGTGGTGGTTTGAATCATATTTGTCTAATAGATTACAATTTGTTCATGTAAATGGGGAATCTTCTTCACAGACTGAAGTTAATTATGGAGTTCCACAAGGTTCTGTGCTAGGACCAATTTTATTCACTTTATACATGCTTCCCTTAGGCAGTATTATTAGACGGCATTGCTTAAATTTTCATTGTTACGCAGATGATACCCAGCTTTATCTATCCATGAAGCCAGAGGACACACACCAATTAGCTAAACTGCAGGATTGTCTTACAGACATAAAGACATGGATGACCTCTAATTTCCTGCTTTTAAACTCAGATAAAACTGAACTTATTGTACTTGGCCCCACAAATCTTAGAAACATGGTGTCTAACCAGACCCTTACTCTGGATGGCATTACCCTGACCTCTAGTAATACTGTGAGAAATCTTGGAGTCATTTTTGATCAGGATATGTCATTCAAAGCGCATATTAAACAAATATGTAGGACTGCTTTTTTGCATTTACGCAATATCTCTAAAATCAGAAAGGTCTTGTCTCAGAGTGATGCTGAAAAACTAATTCACGCATTTATTTCCTCTAGGCTGGACTATTGTAATTCATTATTATCAGGTTGGCCTAAAAGTTCCCTAAAAAGCCTTCAGTTAATTCAAAATGCTGCAGCTAGAGTACTGACGGGGACTAGAAGGAGAGAGCATATCTCACCCATATTGGCCTCTCTTCATTGGCTTCCTGTTAATTCTAGAATAGAATTTAAAATTCTTCTTCTTACTTATAAGGTTTTGAATAATCAGGTCCCATCTTATCTTAGGGACCTCGTAGTACCATATCACCCCAATAGAGCGCTTCGCTCTCAGACTGCAGGCTTACTTGTAGTTCCTAGGGTTTGTAAGAGTAGAATGGGAGGCAGAGCCTTCAGCTTTCAGGCTCCTCTCCTGTGGAACCAGCTCACAATTCAGATCAGGGAGACAGACACCCTCTCTACTTTTAAGATTAGGCTTAAAACTTTCCTTTTTGCTACAGCTTATAGTTAGGGCTGGATCAGGTGACCCTGAACCATCCCTTAGTTATGCTGCTATAGACGTAGACTGCTGGGGGGTTCCCATGATGCACTGTTTCTTTCTCTTTTTGCTCTGTATGCACCACTCTGCATTTAATCATTAGTGATCGATCTCTGCTCCCCTCCACAGCATGTCTTTTTCCTGGTTCTCTCCCTCAGCCCCAACCAGTCCCAGCAGAAGACTGCCCCTCCCTGAGCCTGGTTCTGCTGGAGGTTTCTTCCTGTTAAAAGGGAGTTTTTCCTTCCCACTGTAGCCAGGTGCTTGCTCACAGGGGGTCGTTTTGACCGTTGGGGTTTTACATAATTATTGTATGGCCTTGCCTTACAATATAAAGCGCCTTGGGGCAACTGTTTGTTGTGATTTGGCGCTATATAAAAAAATTGATTGATTGATTGATTGACTAATTGGTTGACTCATTCATTCTATGTAAAAACCAACACGTTAATGTGAGGTGTGTGTTGGTGTTTACATATAAATGTGCTTTTGTAAAATATGCCATTTTTTATTTGTAAAAAAAATCCATTTGCAAAAGCCAAAAGTAAAGCTGCGATTAGAGAACCGTCTCATATAACCAGGGTCAAAATAAATAGAACACTGCCATCTACTGGTGCCCAGACGCTCAGACCCTAACCCATAATCCTTTGCGCGCCAGAGAGTTGCTGCGGTTTAAACAGCACAGAGAGAAACCACGTGTCGACCATTGTAAATGAACATTATACAACCAAAATGTACATTTTTATTTCTTTTCATCAGGTGCAGCAAGAGGCTTCAACTCTCTGGTGCGCGAAGAATTATGAGATATCTCAATAGTTGGAGCAAATCCTGCCATGAACACTGCTGGCCAGTAGATGGCAGTAGAGCCCGTGAAAACTTGCCAAAACAAATATTCCAAATAAATAATCAGTGTCTGCTACATTTAAGCTGCGTGGAATTTAATAAACGCAAGCTGAATTTCAGACATTTTATATATATTACACTGGAACAAAGAGGACAGACAGTGTTTGACATAAACAGGATGTTAAAGAGCAAACAGGAAGTGATTGTAGCTCACAATGATTCCAAATGAAAACAATGGAGAAACATCCTGAGCTTCTTCTGGCTTTTTTTTTTTTTTTTTTTTTTTTTTTTTTTTTTTTTTTTACATAAAACAAACACAATAACAATGTCTGTAAACCCAAAGAATATATTCATGAGAGTTTTAGGCACAATATACAAAGAGTTTAATGCTGTTGTGGAGCCTGATCAGAACGTCTCAAATGCATTTCTCCTGTCGTGAATGTACTGAGATTACCCATACGGCACTGAACAGCATGTCCACACTAAAACCTTCTAAATTAGTGCATTACTTTAAAACTAAAACATATATCGGATATTTTCACTTTATGAAACTTCAGACGTGACTAGGGTTGGGTATCGAGAACCGGTTCTTTTCAAGTATCGTTAAGAAATGATTCGATCCATCGATATCGATAGCCTTTTTGCTTAATGATTCCCTTATCGGTCCTTCAGAGCAGCCATTGTTTTTGAGGGTGTTTGTCAGGAAAATGATCATTCCTCTCTGTTGATTACAGACCCTGCAGCGGCTCTGTAATCAACCGTTTCTGCAGTGCGACTCCACATTGAAGCGTGAATCAATGAAGCAATGCTTCAGTCCGCTGGCTCGTTGGTTCTTTGACTCACTGCTTCTCAGAAGCAGCAAATCTGCTTGTTAACCCCTCTCAGAGCCATTAAAATGTCAATCATGAGTCACTTTTGTGTGGCTTAAAGTCACTAACTGGAACTCTTGTCTTGCAGTCGAGAAACGAGAATCGTCCTCCATTCCGTTGGCACAGCTCCAAACGCTGTGCATCTCTCTGCTGAGACAGAGTCCGCTCGGAATTAAAAATGTCAAAATGAATTGCCACTTTGAATAAAATGACACCTCTTTACAAACGTAATACAGACAAGAAACTACAGTCGACTAAAACATTTTTTTTTCCTCCCAAAATGAGACGTCCTGCACAGCAGCTGTAAGAGCTCAGCTCAGATGTATGGAAAGACATTCATGCCAATAATGTCTGAAAGGAAATGCTTTTGACAAAAACTACAGATTTTGTTTATTTCTATTTATATCCAGAGATCAAGGATCCACTATGTAGAGTTTATTATGTCAAAAGTTTAAGGATCCAGTGACCAATTTCATATTTATTTACTTTAAGACTCAGTAAAATGTTGTTCAATTTCAATTCAATTTCAATTTAATCGGGTTATAAAGCACCAAATCACAACAAAAGCCATCTCAAGGTACCTCACATAGAACAGTTAAACATAAAAAATTAAAATAAAAAAAATTCAAATACATAGTTAAAAACAGAAGTAAATGAATAAAACAGATAAAAATAAAAAGTATTCATAAGAAAGAGAATAAAAATAGGCTTTAAGTCTTGGCTTAAAAATGTCCACGGACTCTGACTGCGTAATGGTCGTAGGAAGACCGTTCCACAGAGCGGGTGCATGATAAGAAAAAGCTCTTTGACCCTTTGACATAGAAAACCTGTAAAGCCTACTTTTAGTACACAAAAAATTCACAAAAGGTATCGAAAAGGGAATCGATAAGGAATCAGATCGATAAGCGGAATTGATAATGGTATCAATATCGATATCGATATCGATAGAATCTTATTGATACCCATCCCTAGACGTGATGTTAATTTAACCTCTTAAACCCTAGAGTCCCCAAATTTGCGGACTTGCCCTGTTTTGGAGCATTTGAACACTAACCAATGCTGACACCAACATACACTTATTATACATCAAAATGTCAAGTGAGGTCTCCTCTACAAAAGTATCCACTTCACTCACATATCAACTAATCACAGCTGAAATGCCAAGCAAATAGAGACATACATCAGAATTCATTTTTGGGGAAAAAAAACCTCATTTACTCCTACCAAGTATTATTTACTTTGAATTTTTTTTGCATCCACAACATCCCCTAGGACCTGTCTTTTAGCTGATCCAAACCTTTGCATTTTTAACCTTGTACAAGCTGAGAAATAAATCATAATGTATGGGTATGTGAGTTTGGTGAAATAGGCTCTAGGGCTTAAGGGGTTAAATACCTTGTCTGAAATTAGTTTGGTTAAAGTTTTAACCATAAGTTAAAACTGTACAGAGTAAGAATTTAATTGTGTGGTGTAACTGCCTGTTTTTACTGTGCACATGATATTAAAAAAACTCTTAAAGTGAAATCTTGATCCAGAATCTGGATCCGGATCACCTCCAAAATTCAGTGAAGTCTTCCATGGCCTAAAATCTATCTGTGGGGGATATTTCCTCAAAATCTGTGCAGTTGTTTTGACATACTGTAATTCTGGTAACAGACAGAAAATCAAGTAAATAATCACTGATAATTTCATTATTTCTTTGGCGGACGGAATAATTAAAAGATGGCAAAATTATGACCTTGTGTCTGTCTGTGATTCTGTGCTCTGGAGAGCGTCGAGTCACAGGTTGTGACATTACCTCTGCCAAAAAGTGATGAGCATCAGCAAGTAAATAAAAATCAAGAACTTTGTCAGAGTTGACACATTTGCTCAGCTGACTATACCAGGTCTTTATCCACAACCACAGTTTCACAGGAAGTAGATTAAATGTCAGCATTGCTTTTGTTGTTGTTGTTGTTGTAGATGGTGCAGAGGGTTCTGTTCAGCTTCCGACGCCAGGCCAAAGTGTCGCCGGTCGGCTCTTAGCGGTCATAGAGGATCTGGATCAAGCTCACGCCACCTTTGAGCGTAAGGAAATGGAAGACTGAATGAACATGAGTGACGCGCTGAGGGAGTTCTGCTACATAGAAACATTTGCTTTCTTTGAGTGCCAGTGATTCCACAAGGTGATGAACTCTGGGGACATCAGAGGGACCAAAGGCAGACTTAAGAAATCCAGGAAGGAAGAATCACAGCCGATGCTGAGCACATTTCCATGTTGGCACAGCCAAGCGGGTAGGTCACTCCGGGTGAAGGTAATCTGGATCAAAATCTGTCCACAGTTTTCTTTTGCAGATCACAAGGTCAATGACAGAATTATGGGTGCTGTCCTTGAGACGATGTGTCACATACATGAAACCAGGGATTTCCAACCCTGCTCCTGGACAACAGCTCTCCAACTTCTAACGGTCCACATGCCGCCCGCAGCAAATTAACTTAGCCAGGTGTGTTCACCCAATGGAGCTGAGAAATACGAGAGTTAAAAAAACAAAAACAAAAAAAAAAACAAATGTGCGAGTAGAGCAGGTAAACAAACAAAAAAAGACGTAAAATGTGCAGGAGCAGGGTTGGAGACCCCAACCAACAGCTGCTGGAATAACAGACCAAAACAAATGTCAACATAAGACAATGATAATCTTCACATCCAAACCATATATTTATTTATTTATTTATGACTTTAGAATTACAGAGACTTTGCAAATTTTTTTCAGATTGATCCCAGCCTCTGGACCGTGTTGCCAGTTTGGGGCTGATAAAGGATGATATTCTCCTCATATCTCCACTGATCACGTCAAATTCAGATTTCTGGAAAAACATCACTATTTCTGGGGTATTAAAACAGGCTCCTCGATGGTCCAAGTGACTTCCAACCATCAATTTCAATTTACTCACTAAATGGAGGACCGGGCCGGTCTGCTCATTCACTGGCTGTTGCCAGAGCGCTGCCATCTTTCTTAGCATTGAACAACCAGACATAATAGAAATCAATGGGCAATGTTTTCAAGAGAGTTTCACCATAAATCTGCATTTTCTTTGCTGTTACATTTATTCAAACTCAGTTCCACATTTGTACAGCCACTATTTGTCAAAACAAACACAGAACAGGATCATACTATTTATACACTGTAAAAGACTTGAATTAATTTGTTAGTCACAGGCCAGATGTTGTGAAGAGTTCACCTGGAGTTATGAATGTTGTTTATACTATCCCGACCACTGAAGTCATTATCAAGATAGAAAATAATACCCTCAGTTTGTCAAACAGGAACATATTTAAACACATTATGTCTGTCAATGCACATAACCACTAAACATCCACCTGAGACTTTGATCAAATCACAAATTCACAGAGTATCTGCTTGACCCTTTGGTCAACGCACAACACCACTGAGTATCTGCATAATTTCTGATGGTCTGCCTAAACTTTTGTGTACAAAACCACCCAACATCCACCAGACTCTTTGCTCAAAGCACATAACCACTGAACATCCACCAGACCCTTCAGGGCTGGTGCTAGGCATTTGGGTGCCCTAAGCACAAATGCTTTGTGGTGCCCCCCCCCCCAATTCAGAAATTGTCAGTGCGGTTCTCTTTATTTCCAAAATAACTTCTCAATACTCAATATTAAATTAACATTGTGTTATTATTTAAAAAAATGATTTATGTTTTGAAAACTGCTGCAAATAAACAATTTTGCATTAAAAATGGCACCAAACATGACAAGAAATAAATATAAAATTTAAAATGAATAAATACCACCACCATTATTAAAAAAACAAAAACAAAAAACTGATTTGTGCAATCACAGTATACTGAACTGTGTGTTCTTTCTCTTGCTGGGTTTTTCTGCTTGGGTCTGTCTGTCACTATCTCTCTTGTCTGACTCTTGGTTCTTGGTAGTGGGTGTTTCCCTCTCTCTGGCCACACCCTTGTGCTGGTGCTTTCAATGTTGTTTCTGATTTACTGATTACCACCTGGGGTTATATAAGCTCACTGGGTGTGTTAGTCCGCCAGTTTGTCATGCCTTGTTTGTCTGTACCTGCGTTCAATAGTCCTGCCTGCCCCCTTGTGTGTTCTTGACCTCCAGCCTGTTGCATCGACTACACCTTTTTGCCTGACGATTTTTGTAGTTCTGGTTTTGCTTTTCTTTGACTGCCTACTCATGTACCGTCCTCTGCTATCCACAACAGTTAAGCCTTCTAAAAACCAAAGCTGTCTGTTCAAGCCATGCATTTGTGTCCAGCAGTTCCTGACCATCTAGCCTGATACAACAAACTGGCCAACAATGGACACAGCCAGCTCTGGCCCATTTCAGTAGGCAGTACGCCACCACAGTAGGCAGCTCACTCAGCAAGAAGACCACCTCACGCTCTTAGTTCCGCATTTAAGCAATCTTGCTAAATGCCAGGACTCGTTCATGGAGTCTGTGAGTGCACAGATGAGACAATTACTGTCAAGATTAAATCATCAGGCTTCTTCTGAAACAGCCACCGGCAGCACCAGTGCACCTCCACCGAGGTCATCAGCAGCCTTACCGGCTTCTGTACCTGAACCTATCTAGTGAAATCAGTTGTGTCCACCTGAAGGCTTCTCAGGTGAGTCTGGTGATGTCAGACCTTTTATTACTCAGTGTGAGTTGCATTTTGAGCTCATGTCATGTAAGTTGCCTTCCAATAGGACGAAGATACCTTATGATCACTCACCTGACTGGTCGTGCTGCGGTGTGGGCAACAGCAGAATGGGGTTGTCAGTCCACTACCTGTGCCTCCCTTCTGGCTTTCATCGCTGTTCTTCTTCAACAGGTGTTTCAACACACATCTCCGGGGCGTGAAGCTGCACGTACCCTGATGAGGCTGAAGCAGGGTGGCCGCCGAGTCACAGACTACGCCGTTGACTTCCGCATTCTGGCGTCCAAAAGTGAATGGAATACCGTGGCGCTCCGTGATGTCTTCTTCCAGGGGCTGGCTGACAATATCCAGGACCAGCTCATAGCTCTAGACATACACAAAGACCTTGACGAACACCAGACCAACCGGCGTCTCCAGGACCGTCCCCGCTGAGCAGCTCAGTTTCCGGACTGGCGCTCCACTACACCTCCCACCCATATGACTTCCTCGAGCCACGTCGGAGCAGAATCATCACATCGCAGCAGTGGGATCGCACCTGTCTGTCCTTGGTCGAGAGACAATGCCGCTGAGGCCAGACTTTGTTTTTACTGTGGACATTCTGGACATTTGATAACCAATTGTCAGGCCAGGGGTGCCACTGTGCGGCTACAGTCTGACTTACGAGTGATTCAAAACTCTATTCTTCCGTCCTCAGCACAGAATTCCGGCAAAATTATCCTCTAAAAATTAATCAGCTTCCATGTCAGCTTTTGTTGATTCCAGTTCTGATGCTAACTTGATGTTGTCCTCTCTTTAAGCTCATGCAACCTCTGGTGGTGTGCGCTGTGTATGGCCATGAATTGGTTTGTATTACTCACAGGAATCAGTCAGTTTCTATAGTAGTGTTAGAAAACCACTCAGAATTAATCAGCTTTTACTTATTTGACAATATGACTCACTCAATAATCCTGGGGCACCCCTGGTTGCAACAACACAGTCCTAATTTCAGTTGGTCTAAAGGTGAAATAGTTTCTTGGGGGTCTGCATGTAAACAGTCCTGCTTGTTAAAACCCGCTCATTCTCAGCCAGATTCCAACCCGATCTCGTGGGGGTGCTACCATGCTGTCATGATTTAGCTCCAGTATTCAGAAAAAGCAAGCCAAATCTCTGCCTCCACATCAGGAATATGATTGCTCTATTGAGCTTCTCCCAGGGACAAGCCCACCTCGGGAAAAGCTCTTTTCTCTGTTGGCACCTGAATGCCACGCCATGAACGAGTACATACAGGAGTCTTTGGCGGTGGGTTTGGTTAGCAAAAAAATAATGAAAAGACACGCACATCCAGGTCCGTATTGGCATGCAGGATCAAGCAAAAGAATAGCACAAAAAACGAAAAAGAGATCCGCACAGCCAGTTAGCTCCCAAACAAGCCTTTAATAACACCGATAGTGACGTTTCGGGCCTCGCCCTTCATCAGACATCATGATAGTGCCAGGACGCACCTGTATATGAATTAACATTAATTGACAACGTGTGAAAATGCAAAACTCTTAACATAAACATGATCATCAGGATGGGTTCATACTATATATGATGGTCCACTTAAATCCATTAAAATATCTACTTCATTAGGAAAAAAAAACAGATTTAAATGCAATTTGAATTCAGATAAATACCATACACAAAAAACTATTAGCACAAACGTAATCATCATCATCAGGAAGGGTTCATACTATATATGATGGTCCACTTGAATCCATTAAAATATCTATTTCATTAGAAAAAGAAAGATATAAATACAATTTAAATTCAGATAAATTTCATTCTCACATACACACACAAAACAAAAAAAACACTATGATTCTTAAAGTGTCTATTTCAACTGGAAGACCCCAAATGCGCTGCCAAATGAGCCGGAACTACCGATTGCAAATTTGTACCACTCTTCATCAATTAAAAATGAAGTAATTAAATAATTTAATAAATTCATATATACGATTAAAAACAGCTATACATGTTTACCAATAAAGTCGATTAAATCCAAAAAGAATGAAAACATTATTGAATGGATGAAATCCACAGCATTAGAAAGCGTGCTGTGTGTGATAATCGACTTAGTTCTTTAAAAAAATTCAGTATGATTAAAGAGTCCCTAATTTTGCAGAGAAAATGGGCCTAAGCTGCCAAAAAACAGGTTTGTGTCACTCTGCACAGTTCCGAAGCATCAAACATAACGAAATAATTCTTATACAAATCTGAAAACAACCATGCATGTTGTCAAGTAAATTACCTCAGCCCCCCCCCCCCCCCAAAAAAACCCCACACACGTTTACACTCCTTTTACAGTATAAGCGTCAGGTATGTACCATCATAAAATACTGTAAAAAAAACTAATAATAAATACACCAAAAAAGGAGAAGAAAGAAGAAAAACAAACAGAAACAAACAGGTGCATCCAACTGGTGCAATCGACACAAGATGCTGGAGTCAAACATCAAGGTTATATAAAAAACAAGATGCTGAAATCGAACAAGATCAACACAGGGGAATGATCGCATAAGACAACTGAATTGACACAAGTGATGATGACAAAGCTACAAAAAGAATCACAAAAAAGGTCTGATGTCAAAATCCTCATTTAGTCCTTTAGGAGTGAGTGTCCAGAGTGTAGATCCAATAACTTTCTCTTTTAAGTAAATACTGATTAATGTCACCACCGCAGTTCGTAAGTTTAACTTGTTCTATCCCGATGATAGATTGAAGTGGACCATCATATATAGTATGAACCCATCCTGATGATCATGTTCATGTTGAGGTTTTTTTTTTTTTTTTTTTTTTTTTTTTTTGCCATTTTCACACGTCAATTAATGTTAATTCATATACAGGTGCGTCCTGGCACTATCATGATGTCTGATGAAGGGCGAGGCCCGAAACGTCACTATCGGTGTTATTAAAGGCTTGTTTGGGAGCTAACTGGCTGTGCGGATCTCTTTTTCGTTTTTTGGTGGGTTTGATTAGACCATCCTCATCACCCGCAGGGGCGGGGTTCTTTTTCGTTGAGAAATACGATAAAATGCTGTGCCCGTGTATTGATTATCAGGGGCTAAACAACATTACAGTTAAGAACCGTTATCCTCTGCCACTCATCTCAACCGTGTTCGGGTTTTTAGAAGGGGCCAGAATCTTCACCAAACTTGATCTTTGTAACACTTACCATCTAGTTAGGATAAAACAAGGAGAAGAATGGAAAACCGCTTTTAACACCCCGTCTGGTCACTATAAATATTTAGTCATGCCTTTTGGCTTCGCCAATGCTCCAGCTGTTTTCCAAAATTTAGTTAATGATGTGTTGGGGGAATATTTAAATAAATTTGTTTTCATATACTTGGATGACTTACTAATTTTCTCTCCCAATCCAGAAACCCACACCAGTCATGTGCGCAATGTATTGCAGACTTTGCTGCACCATAACCTCTTCGTCAAGGCTGAAAAATGTGAATTCCATAAAACCACTGTTTCATTCCTGGGTTTTATCATACCAGAGGGAGAGATTAAGATGGACCCTGATAAGGTGGAGGCAGTGTGTGACTGAGGGGTTCCAACCTCATGGAAGGAAGTACAAAGATTCCTGGGTTTCGCCAACTTTTAGCGTAAATTCATTAATAACTTCAGCACCGTCGCCGCTCCACTGCACGCAGTCACATCATCCCTCTGGCTGTTTGTCTGGATGCTGCAGTGCAGCAAGGCTTTTAGGGTCCTAAAGAAATGCTTCACTGTAGCCCCTATGTTGCTCCTCCCTGACCCTGCTCGACAGTTCGTGGTTGAGGTCGATGCTTCTGATGTTGGTGTGGGTGCGGTCCTCTCGCAACGTAATCCCTCCAACAATAGGTTGCATCTGTGCACTTATCTGTCCAAAAAGTTGACCACAGCAGAGCGTAACTATAGCATCAGGGGCTGAGAACTGTTGGCGGTGAAAGTAGCCTTGGAGGAATGGTGCCACTGGTTGGAGGGGGCACAGATGCCATTTTTGGTTTACATAGATCAAAAAAATCTTGCGTATCTGCAAACCGCTAAGCGCCTCAATGCTCGTCAGGCTAGGTGGGCAGTTTTTTCAGCTGTTTTGACTTTGTGCTCTCTTATTGGCTGGGCTCCAAAAATGGCAAACCTGAAGTGTTGTTCCGACAGGGCCACCCAGTAGACGCGCCATCCGACCCGGGCGCTATCCTGCTCACATCCTGTTTTGTTTCAGCCTTTACCTGCGAAATTGAATCCAGGGTCAAGTCAGCTGTAGGTGATGTGCCGGTTCCTCCAGGTTGTCCTGGAGCAAGCTTTTTGTCCCTACAGCTCTTTTTGTCCTGCAGGGGGAACATGATCAGGTGGGGACATGACAGCTGCTTCTCTTGGCACCTGGGAATCAAGACAACTGTGTTTGTTGTTCAACAGAGGTTTTGTTGGCCCAGATTATTGAAAGACATAACCGATTATGTTAACGCTTGCCAAGTGTGTGACACTAATAAGTCATCTAACCGTCCACCTGCAGGTCCATTAATGCCTTTGCCTGTTCCTACTCGTCCTTGGTCACACATCGCATTGGATTTTGTAATTGGATTTGTACTGTTGTATTAACTGCGGTTGATAGACTGTCTAAGATGGCTCATTTTGTTCCACTGGTCAAACTGCCCTCAGCTAAAGAAACAGCTGAGATAATGTTTTCTCAAGTGTTTAAACTGCATGGATTTCTCCAGGACACCGTGTCTGATCGGGGTCCTCAATTCATGTACAACTTCTGGAGGGAGTTCTGCCACCTCCTCAGGTTCACTGCCAGCTTAACCTCGGGCTACCATCCACAGGCCAATGGTCAGACAGAACGCTACAACCAAGAACTCAAAAAAGGACTCCGAATTCTCACCTTTCAGCATCTTGCTTCATGGTCTTCACAACTGCCCTGGATAGAACTTGCACATAACACCTTACTTTCTGCATCCTCCAGTTTTTCCCCTTTTCATGTTGTTTATGGTCATCACCCTTCTCTGTTTCCACCCACAGTTCCTAACTCTCCTGTTCCATCCACCCCTGGACTCATTCTCCACTGCCGACAAACCTGGGACCGGGCAAGAAGAGCCCTGCTACGGTCTTCATTGGCCTATAAAGATGCTGCTGATCGGAAAAGTTCCTCTGCGCCACCATACGAGCCTGGTCAGAAGGTTTGGCTATCCACTCGTCACCTTCCGTTGAAAGAACTGCCCAGAAATCTGGCTCCCAGGTTCATTGGCCCATTCCCGGTCTCCAAAATCATTAACCCAGTATCTGTTCACCTCCGTCTCCCAAGGTCTCTGCGCATACATCCTACCTTTCACGTCAGCCATGTGAAGCCTGTCCAGTCCAACCCATTGTGCCCTCCAGCCGTTCCCCACCCTTCCGCCGGTTTGTGGATGGTGACCCTGTTTTTATTGTGCGGCGGCTCCTGGACTCTAGCCGCCGTGGAATCCAGTATCTCATGGACTGGGAGGGCTATGGCCTGGTATATACATTCTTTATTTTTAATGGTATAAGGGGAGGGTGCTTATAAGCTTTGCTTCTGCCTTCACCCTTTCGGCCACACTGGTTCTTTGTACATTGTTTCTTTTATGTTTTATTATTGCCTTTGTTCTTGCTCACCTGTGTGCCGGATAAATAAATACATTCAATTCAATTCAGTTTTGGATCTTGCTCTCATCCATGAGTTCCATGCTACCCAACGTGGTTCACCTGGGCCACCCGGGGTCGGGCATGGGGGGGGACTGTCTGGTTTTCTGTTTGATTATTTGGTCTGTTTAGTTATTTTTCTGTTTTGATGGGTTTTTGTTTTTCTGTGTGTTCTTTCTCTTGCTGGGTTTTTCTGCTTGGGTCTCTCTGTCACTACTGTCTGTTTGTCTCTTTGGTTCTTGGTGATGGGCATTTCCCTCTCTTTGGCCACCCCCTTGTTCTGGTGCTTTCCATGCACACTTGTTCCTGATTTGCTGATTATCACCTGGGGTTATATAAGATCACTGGGTGTGTTACTTCGCCAGTTTGTTGTGCCTTGTGCCTGCCTCCTTGTGTGATCTTGACCTCCAGCCTGTTGCATCGACCACGCCTTCTTGCCTGATGATTTTTGTACTGCTGGTCTTCTTTGACTCCCTACTCGTCTGCTGACCTCTGCTATCCACAACAGTAAAGTCTTCTAAATACCAGAGCTGTTTGTTCAAGCAGAGCATTTGTGTCCAGCAATTTCTGACCATCCAGCCTGATATGAACTTTGTAAACACAGAACAAAGTATTCAAGTATTTAGGCTTGTAAACATACATGTAAGTGATAATGTGCAAACTGCTTCAGTAAGTAATATACATAAGGTATATTACTTACTGAAGCAGTTTGCATTTATTAATCTCATCCTCTCAATCTCAACCTCACACGTGTCCAGAATGTGGTGGAGAGTCTACCAGGTGCGGCGTTGGTGGGGGAGCAAAGGGGAGAAATCAGTGCTTTTAAGTGATGCCTGTCCATGACAAGGAGAGAAACAGGTGAAAGTGCACCCACGCTTAAGAGACGAGCAACTCCAGGCAACCTTGTTGACCCCCAGTGGGATACCTGACTGCGTGGACAGATGCGTAATCCAGTGTGTAAGATAGGGATGTCCCGATCAGATTTTTTTTTGGCCCCGATCCGATTCCGAGTCATATGATTTTGAGTATCTGCCGAAACCGAGTCCCGATCCGGTACTTTAAAAAACTGAACAATGAACAAATCCTAAATATATAATAATTTCATTTTAATCACCTTATTTTATTATTTATCACTTAAACAGTGCACTTCTCCTTGAGGTAGCTTGAACAAGTAATACTCTACCTGACTTAAAAAATGTACAAATTTCCATGTTATTTTATTTGTCTAAAAATAAATGTCCAAGGTTCCTTATTTTAAACAAGAAATTATCTAATCTCAAATAACAGGTGGTTTTAATTTATAGATGAAAGGTTTTTAAAGAACCATTTATTGATTTAGCTATTTTAATTACAAGTGTTCTAAACTTTTTTAACAGTAATCAGAAATTTTGAGGGCAACAACAAAAAACATTTCCAAGGATTTTTCTTCAGACACGTGGTTTCTGCACTGATCTGTGGTTCAAATCCCCGCCTGACTGGAAAATCACCAAGGGCCCTTGGGCAAGGTCTTTAATCCCCTATTGCTCCCGGTGTGTAGTGAGCACCTTGTATGACAGCACCCTGACATTGGGGTGAATGTGAGGCATAATTGCAAAGTGCTTTGAGCGTCTGATGCAGATGGAAAAGCGCTTTATAAATGCAGTCCATTTAGCATTTGTACAGATCAGTGGTTTCTGCCACTAGTCTTCCGTGTTTTGGCCCAACGCGTCATTCCTATTGGACAGCACGAAGCTACGTCACAGCTCAGAGCGTCGAAAGTTCAAAAGTCAACTTGAAAAGTAAAAGTAAAAAAAAAACAACTTACATTTGCGTCCTGACAGTCCTCAGTGTCGCTCTGATGCTTTATCAGTGTTCAACAAGTTCAGAGCAGTGCAGTGAACGTGAATGAAGACGGAAGCTCTTTAAGACGCGCTCCTAAATGTGATGAGTGCGCACGTCGCTCGTGCACACACCATCTCTCACTCCGTTTTGCAGACAAACGATCACAGGACAATTTGTTTTTTTGTTAATCAGATGACAGATCGTTGTCCTGAGGACTTGGTCAGCACCGGGTCCTGCTGTGCACGGAGGGATGACTGAGCAAGAGTTTCGGTGGGAAAGTGTCCATCATCCTCTAGTCATTCCATCGAGGCGTCAGGTTGAGCGCGTAAACACACCAACAGCAGTTCTGCGAAAGAAACTGTGCGCGCGCGTAACTCCCCCCACCTCTGTCCGGTTGAACTTATGTTTTTTCTTTTGTTTAATTAAAAAAAAAAAAGATTGGGTTGAACTTTGACCGCATCTGCCTGCCAACAAGCGGCAATGCGTGCTCCAGTCAGAAGCTTCTGACGCCTCTAAAAAACAACGCGTCCCACGCCTCTGATGCCTCCGACGCGAAAGGCCCATTAATCTGCAATAATGAGCCTGTTGTAAAAGTGTAGGAACACGGACCCACAGCAGGGGGCGTAAATGAACGGGCAATGGATAAGCCAAACAGTAACAATTTAATGTTGTAAATTGTGTACAACGGAATACAGACAATAACAAGTTTGGAACTACAGTCAATTACACGTTGGGTGACGTGTGGGCAGGCTCGAGGATAGGAGACGCCCATCCAGAACCGAGCCAGATCCCACATGGCCCTCACCGCCAACGGATCTGAAGAACACCGTAGCCGCCAAGTCCTGAGTCCCCAGGTGGCCACCGTCTCCAGCTGTCAGACCTGGCACTGCTGGCAGAGAACAAAAACAGCACAGGTGAGTGTGAGTACGCACACTCAGTAATCCCACAGTCTGTGTTCTTTTGGGAGGGAGCACCTCCACCTCCAATCACACACTTGTGCAGCTCCTGTCTAACCACTTATCTGGTTGGGGTGTGAAGCGAATCACACCAAACTCCAATCCCACAGATAAGGCAAACACCCCAGGAAAACGGCTGCAAAAGAGTTCAGACTATTATTCAGTTTTAAGTCAGCAGAGAAATTACCTCCAAGGTAGCTGATTTCTCGGCGGGGAGGTGGAGTTGCAGTCCGGCCTTTATGGTGGTGGTGATGTGGATGAGTGACAGCTGGTGCTGATGACGAGTGACAGCTGTCATTCCCGGTTGCTATGACGCCGTGCTTGAAGCCCGCACTTCAAGCAGGGCGCCATCTGGTGGTGGTGGGCCAGCAGTACCTCCTCTTCAGCGGCCCACACAACAGAACCTGAAATAGCACTGATCAAAATAATGAGGATAAAATCTATATCGGATTCCTGACTGGGATGCAACATCCGATTTCGATCAAGTCTGAAACCACGTGATCGGGCCCGATTTCCGATCACGTGATTGGATTGGGACATCTCTGGTGTAAAGTCTCCAAAATGAATTCACGCAGACAGAGAGCGAGAAAAAAATACAAGGTAGAAGAGGTGCAAAGATCATCACATTGGGCCTCATGTATCAACGTGCGTACGGCGATATTTGAGCGTATATGGGGTGTACGCCAAAACGGCTGCGCTACTTGGCATTTATCAATGTGGTCGTTGGCGTACTACACCAAGTCGAGAGGTGGCGTAAATTATACACCAAAATGAACCAGCGCTGGAATCCACATAAAAATGAAACTGATCAACATGATAAACAGTGCCATTATACAAATCAATGCATACGTTACATAAATAACACTTTCCTGATTATACTACATAATAATCAATACAAATCCCGCTTTTGTGGGATTGCTGGTCTATGGAGCACAATCCGTGGCCACAGCGCTGACTGCAAAGAAAGCGCTGCTCGCCTTTTTCTCCAGAGGCTGGAGCCAGAGCAGCGCTGAGCTTAACTTTATGTGGTGTGATCGTTTTAGACAATCAAATTGATAATTACAACTGTAGTGTTGTCATTCCCTTCACCCGTGCTGCAATCAGGTTGTGTCGTCTTCATTCGTTTGTCACAAAGAAATAAATTTTAAAAATAAAGAAATCTGAAAAATTAGGCGTGTCTTATTAATTGAGCGAGCAAATATCCACATGTCAAGAATTATTGACATGTGAAAAGAGAATACAGTGGTCCCTCGCTATAATATAGTCCAATTTGCATGCTTTTTTTTTTTTTTTTTTACAGTGTTCTGTGTTCTGCGTGTCTGTTTATAAGAATCTTCTCACCCAGAAGAAAAAAGAGCGCCAACAACTACCCATAACTGTCACTCGGAAACAGACACCTGCAGCCGGTGTGAGTGGAAAAAGGCGCAGAGGCGCGATCTGTGAAATACTGGTCAGTCACTATTAATAATTTCTTATGTGTCCAACCTCGTACGTTGATCGTTCAAATTAAATTCGTTAGTTCTAAAAGCCATCATAATTATTTATAGGAAAAAGTTCTATTTTTATTTCTCAAACAAATGTTTGGGCCTGAAAACAGTTTGGTCTTATTTTTCTACTAAGGTTTGAACTTTGAGAGTGTTTACACACGAGAGAAAAGTGAGAAAATATTCATGCCTGATTGAGAAAAGTGTATAAAGTGGTTTTACAGGGTTTTTACAGCTTTAAAATGTCTATAATAATTGTAAAAAAAATAACGCTGACTACGTCGCAGACTTCGCTTTTTGCAGACTATTTTTAGAACATAACTCCTGCGATAAACGAGGGACAACTGTAACACTTTTTTGATTATACTACAAAACAGTTAATACAACGGCCGCTTTTGATGCTCTATTGGCACGCGTCGTGATTGGTGGAGTTCTTTTTCTTTGCCGTCTTCCTGGCTTCCATGTCGTAAAATGAGGGTGTGTCTGAAGCGGAGTCTGAATATTTATGGGCGTGTTTATTATAATTACTAGTTTTCACCCGCCGCATTTATCAAGGTCACGTCGGGCATATGCTGTAAATGGGCAGGTGCGCACTGCTTGATACATGTCACGGCAACTTTGGTGTACTTCAAATTTACACCGTAAATTTACGCCACAAGGCCCATTGTAAAGAATAAAAGTTAAACAGGCGCACTGGAAAACATGTTTACCCCAAATCACACTGACCGATCAAGTCCAGATTCCCCCCCCCCCATTTTTAGCACTTTTATCCACTGATTTTTTTTGGTGCTCCCCAGGGATTTTGTACCCTACGCACAGTCCACGATGAGTGTGCGTGGAATGGTGGCATGGTGAACCTTTGATCAATGCACATAACCACTGAACATCCACCTACTTGCATACTGAACACCCGCCTGACCCTTTGATCATCAACTCAACTTCAACTTTTTTCTTATATAGCGCCAAATCACAACAAACAGTTGCCCCAAGGCGCTCCATATTGCAAGGCAAGGCCATACAATAATTATGAAAAACCCCAACGGTCAAAACGACCCCCTATGAGCAAGCACTTGGCAACAGTGGGAAGGAAAAACTCCCTTTTAACAGGAAGAAACCTCCAGCAGAACCAGGCTCAGGGAGGGGCAGTCTTCTGCTGAGACTGGTTGGGGCTGAGGGAAAAAAACAGGAAAAAGACATGCCGTGAAGGGGGGCAGAGATCGATCACTAATGATTAAATGCAGAGTGATGCATACGGAGCAAAAAGAGAAAGAAACAGTGCATCATGGGAACCCCCCCCACAATCTACGTCTAAAGCAGCATAACCAAGGGATGGTCCAGGGTCACCCGATCCAGCCCTAACTATAAGCCTTAGCGAAAAGGAAAGTTTTAAGCCTAATCTTAAAAGTAGAGAGGGTATCTGTCTCCCTGATCTGAATTGGGAGCTGGTTCCACAGGAGAGGAGCCTGAAAGCTGAAGGCTCTGCCTCCCATTCTACTCTTACAAACCCTAGGAACTACAAGTAAGCCCGCAGTCTGAGAGCGAAGCGCTCTAATGGGGTAATATGGTACTACGAGGTCCCTAAGATAAGATGGGACCTGATTATTCAAAACCTTATAAGTAAGAAGAAGAATTTTAAATTCTATTCTAGAATTAACAGGAAGCCAATGAAGAGAGGCCAACACGGGTGAGATATGCTCTCTCCTGCTAGTCCCCGTCAGTACTCTAGCTGCAGCATTCTGAACCAACTGAAGGCTTTTTAGGGAACTTTTAGGACAACCTGATAATAATGAATTACAATAGTCCAGCCTAGAGGAAATAAATGCATGAATTAGTTTTTCAGCATCACTCTGAGACAAGACCTTTCTGATTTTAGAGATATTGCGTAAATGCAAAAAGGCAGTCCTACATATTTGTTTAATATGCGCTTTGAATGACATATCCTGATCAAAAATGACTCCAAGATTTCTCACAGTATTACTAGAGATCAGGGAAATGCCATCCAGAGTAACGATCTGGTTAGACACCATGCTTCTAAGATTTGTGGGGCCAAGTACAATAACTTCAGTTTTATCTGAGTTTAAAAGCAGGAAATTAGAGGTCATCCATGTCTTTATGTCTGTAAGACAATCCTGCAGTTTAGCTAATTGGTGTGTATCCTCTGGCTTCATGGATAGATAAAGATGGGTATCATCTGCGTAACAATGAAAATTTAAGCAATACCGTCTAATAATACTGCCTAAGGGAAGCATGTATAAAGTGAATAAAATTGGTCCTAGCACAGAACCTTGTGGAACTCCATAATTAACTTTAGTCTGTGAAGAAGATTCCCCATTTACATGAACAAACTGTAATCTATTAGACAAATATGATTCAAACCACCGCAGCGCAGTGCCTTTAATACCTATGACATGCTCTAATCTCTGTAATAAAATTTTATGGTCAACAGTATCAAAAGCAGCACTGAGGTCCAACAGAACAAGCACAGAGATAAGGCCACTGTCCGAAGCCATAAGAAGATCATTTGTAACTAATGCTGTTTCTGTACTATGATGAATTCTAAAACCTGACTGAAACTCTTCAAATAGACCATTCCTCTGCAGGTGATCAGTTAGCTGTTTTACAACTACCCTTTCAAGAATCTTTGAGAGAAAAGGAAGGTTGGAAATTGGCCTGTAATTAGCTAAGATAGCTGGGTCAAGTGATGGCTTTTTAAGTAATGGTTTAATTACTGCCACCTTAAAGGCCTGTGGTACATAACCAACTAACAAAGATAGATTGATCATATTTAAGATTGAATGATCAATGCACATAACCGCTGAACACCCGCCTGACCCTTTGATCAATGCACATAACCGCTGAACACCCGCCTGACGCTTTGATCAATGCACATAACCGCTGAACACCCGCCTGACACTTTGATCAATGCACGTAACCGCTGAACACCCGCCTGACCCTTTGATCAATGCACATAACCGCTGAACACCCGCCTCACCCTTTGATCAATGCACATAACCGCTGAACACCCGCCTGACCCTTTGATCAATGCACATAACCGCTGAACACCCGCCTGACGCTTTGATCAATGCACATAACCGTTGAACACCCGCCTGACGCTTTGATCAATGCACATAACCGTTGAACACCCGCCTGACGCTTTGATCAATGCACATAACCGCTGAACACCCGCCTGACCCTTTGATCAATGCACATAACCGCTGAACACCCGCCTGACCCGTTGATCAATGCACATAACCGCTGAACACCCGCCTGACGCTTTGATCAATGCACATAACCGCTGAACACCCGCCTGACCCTTTGATCAATGCACATAACCGCTGAACACCCGCCTGACCCTTTGATCAATGCACATAACCGCTGAACACCCGCCTGACCCTTTGATCAATGCGCATAACCGCTGAACACCCGCCTGACCCTTTGATCAATGCGCATAACCGCTGAACACCCGCCTGACCCTTTGATCAATGCACATAACCGCTGAATACCCGCCTGACCCTTTGATCAATGCACATAACCGCTGAATACCCGCCTGACCCTTTGATCAATGCACATAACCGCTGAATACCCGCCTGACCCTTTGATCAATGCACATAACCGCTGAATACCCGCCTGACCCTTTGATCAATGCACATAACCACTGAACACCCGCCTGACACTTTGATCAGTGTACATAATTTTCATTTTGAAGTGATCAACAATATTTTCTGTGATACTGAATTTGAAACCATAGAACATTTTAAACAATCATATTTACTTAGGAAAATTTACAACACAATCAACTGAAATTCCAAATCTTAGTCCGTCCCTTCACAAAAGATGACTGCGTGCAGTAGATTGTCAAGATACAGCCATAGAAGTTGAACCAGTAAAGAATTAGGAGGCAGGCTTTTTTGTGTGTCTTTGGTGTCAGAACATGAAAGGTATAATATCCAAACTGAGAAAAAGAAACCTGTCTTCACCTTGTGGACGATCGTCTCAGTGCCTTAAAGCTGATGAAAGGGAAACATGCCAAGTGTCTCCTCAGAACTTAAGAAGAACTGAATTTATTCAGCCACTCTTAAAACAATTATGTATATTTATTATATTATATTATTATGTTTCTGTAGTTCTGTTTATGTTTTTGCTTCTGTTATTTATTATTTGCCATTGTGATTTTATATCATTTTCTAAGTCCTGTGCCTTGATTGTTTAATGATGTAACTATGCCTTATTGTTTGTAGCTGTGCAGTTTTCAATAAAACATCATCTTCTGTTGTATTTATTGGTGGTTCTTGTTGTTTTAATGTGGTTTGTATTCAGTTTAATGGTACATTACTGTCACCTTCTGCTCTCCACTGGAATCACACAGTAAATGTACAAGGTCTGTTAGAAAAGTAATGGACCTTTTTATTTTTTGCAAAAACTATATGGCTTTGAATCATGTGTGATTGCATCAGCCAAGCTTGAACCTTTGTGCGCATGCGTGAGTTTTTTCACGCCTGTCGGTTGCGTCATTTGCCTGTGAGCACACCTTGTGGGAGGAGTGGTCCAGCCCCGATGTCGGATTTTCATTGTCAGGAAATTGGCTGATGGACTGCTGCTTTGCTTCATCAATATTTTTTCAGAAAGTGTGAGAGACAGCCAAGTGGAAACCATTTGGAAAATTCAGATGGCTTTCGGTGAAGATCTTATGGGGATCACACAGATTAAGGACAATTACAACTGGATTAAAGACGGCCCACAGCGGCGGATGGCGCGCCGCGCACCGAACGGCATTCGACAGGCTCAAATGACCAGATCATTTCCAAAGTGAACGCTTTGTTGATCCGGGTAGTCGTCTGACTACCAGAGAAATGGCACGAGTTTGACATCAGCACTTTTTCAGCATGAAAAGACGTGCGGAGGAATTCACGTGTCGGGACGGAGGCGCAGGGCACAGAACAAAAAGCAACGCCGTGATGAAGCCTCACAGGTCATGTTGTGGCATGTCCAGCTCGTCCACAATTTCTCGGATAGTCACACGACGAATGGTGCAAGAGCTGGGCATGTTAGGGCTTGTCCTGTGAGACCAACATGGAGGTGCTTTCGTCCCGCGCCATGAGCGGCTCCGTGGCGAATTTCTCCGCTCCTCTTTCCATTACAAAAACTCCGGTAACAGTGAAATGTGCCGAAAAAGTGCTATGTCCAGCTGTCTTGCCATTTCTCTGGTAGTCAGACGACGTCCCAGATCAACAAAGCGTTCACTTTGGAAATGATCTGGTCGTTTGAGCCTGTCGATTGCCGCTCGGTGCGCGGCGCGCCATCCGCCACTGTGGGCCGTCTTTAATCCAGTTGTAATTGTCCTTAATCTGTGTGATCCCCATAAGATCTTCACCAAAAGCCATCTGAATTTTCCAAATGGTTTCCACTTGGCTGTCTCTCACACTTTCTGAAAAATTTTTGATGAAGCAAAGCGGCAGTCGATCAGCCAATTACCTGACAATGAAAATCCGACGAAGGGGCTGGACCACTTCTCCCACAAGGCGCGCTCACAGGCGAATGACGCAACCGACAGGCGTGAAAAAACTCACGCATGCGCACGAAGGTTCAAGCTTGGCTGATGCAATCACACATGATTCAAATCCATATAGTTTTTGCAAAAAATAAAAAGGTCCGTTACTTTTCTAACAGACCTCGTACATTATACAGTAAAACTTGCATATAATGGATTCGGCTGGACCAGTGAGTTTTGTCCATTATAATCAAAATCTGTTACATGTATGTAACAGATTAGTTACAGGCAGGAGGTGCTGAATCATCTATGGGGAATCCCAGCACAAATTAAGTTTACGTATTTCCTTGATTAAAGGCCTGACCTCATTTAATGGCCAGGTCAATACTTCATCTGAAAAAAAATAAAATAAATAACTGCCTGCCTTCAATAAGCGTCAGGCATTAAAAGGATTACATCTGGTCTAGTCGCTCTTTTTTAAAATCCTAAAGTCTCATTTATACTTCTACAACTCCGTAACTCCTTGGTCATGCAATGACATAGACGTGTGACCCTTTTAAAGTTCTCTGTGACATCTTTATGCAATTCACCACAGTAACGGTACCTTTTCCAGATCAGCTCGTCCCTCAATAAGCTCCACTTCTTTATACAACCATCAACCTCCAAACCTACGGTACGTGTCTGTACCAGTGGTACGGTACGTGTAATTTCCCTCCATGAATTACCGGTTATTTTAGCATCTTAATTGCTGACATTTCTGCCAAATGTTCCTCTGTTTTGTTGTGTGTGCGGCCTCCGTCCATGTCTTTACCTTATGGTAGTGTTTTGGTATCTGTCCCTGTCTCTTTCTGTGTCTACGTCGGGTGTGGTCTTCTGTCTCTGTCTGGTTGTTGGTTATCAGTGTGTTCACTCCTCTGTCATTGTCTGTCAGTGTGTGTTCTCCCTTGTCATTCATCTGTATGGGTCCTCCTTCTGGTTTTTCCTCTATCTATGTCCTTGGTCTGTCTCTCCTGCGTCTGTAAAATGGTAAATGGACTGCATTTATATACAGCTTTTCCATCTGCATCAGATGCTCAAAGAGCTTTACACATCATTGTCTCACATTCACCCTGATGTCAGGCTGCTGTCTTACAAGGTGCTCACTACACTAGGGGCAACTAGGAGCAACTAGGGGATTAAGGACATGCCCAAGAGCCCTTAGTAATTTTTCCAGTCAAGCCCAAAACTTAACCACTACACCATCACCTCCCCTCTGTGTCTGTAGGATCAGTCCTCTGTCTGTGTTTTATCTCCTCTGTCCGTGTCTCTGCTTATCTTTGTCTTCCTCTTTGGTTTATCATGTTTTATTCCCCTGGTTTGCACTTTATTCTCTTCTGATTTAGTTTTGGTTATGGTTTAGTTCTTGATATAGTTGATTATTGATTGTTTTTGCATTGTGGAGTTGGAGTTGTATTTTAGTTTCATGAGTGTTTCTGGTGTGTTTTATGTTTTTTGTTTTTCAACTGCTGATGTCTCTTTAGTGTTTAGTCACCTTGTGTTCTGTTGTGTATCTTTGGTTCTGGCTCCCTCAATTTGTGCACCTGTTGTACAACCCCAATTCCAATGAAGTTGAGACGGTGTGTAAAATGTAAATAAAAACAGAATACAGTGATTTGCAAATTCTCTTCAACCTATATTCAGTTGAATACACCATAAAGACAAGATATTTAATGTTCAAACTGATAAACTTTATTATATTTGCTCATTTTGAAATGGATGCTTGCAACACCTTTCAAAAAAGCTGGGACAGTGGTATGTTTACCACTGTGTTACATCACCTTTCCTTCTAACAATACTCAACTAACACTCCGTCCGTCAAAGTGGAGCAGAGCGCTTTGCCCCCAACAAAAGTCACGTCTGAACAAAAGACCATTACAGCACTAGGATTTTGAAAACAGACGTCACATGCACCGCTGCTAACAAGACCCCTGACCTCTGGACTCCACTGCATTTTAAGCCTGTACTCGGCCAACCTCCAAGTGTGTGGGCCTTCCCTGCTGGGTGGATCAGTGGAGCTATGTGATTGGATGAAAAAATGGGTGCGTTTAACATTGATATGCGGTGACTGCTCGCGTTATCTGAAAGGTATGTCTAAAAGTGAAATAGTATTTGTTTGTATAGCTTGTTAAGCAAAGGACATTATCACATAATGGCCTTCCAGCAGCATGCATCATGGCCTTCCAGAGGAGATATGAAGTTAGACCAAGAACATGGCCATGAGACATACTGCCCAGCAACTCTCCTTGTTGACATGACCTTAAATCACATCATCTAAGACAATAGTGAAGTGTGAAAACAACAAAAATATCCAAATACTCCGCTTATTGAAAAGCATGGAACATGAAAATACTAACAGCACGTGTAAGAACATGGTGAAAAAGAAGAAAAATACCACCCTAAATATAAAATACACCAACCTCAGCTGTCCCTGCTAACAGCGTGAACATGCATTACCCTTAGCAAGAGTGAGATCAGTTAATGTAGACCTGACCGTTGAGCCTACACTCAGTGAAAGGTTGAGTGGTCTTCATCCAAGAGGGCCGGGAGGGATGAGAGGCCAGCAACCAGTGGTGGGCACAGCTAAACAAAACGTTAGCTTTGATAACCGATAATCAGCTAACTGAAAAGTTAGCTTTTATTAACGCTGAACCAATAAACCACTAAAAAATTTACCAGAAGCTACAGCTAACTGCTAACCGCTAATTTTCAGTATTGTCTCTGGCACACTCTCAGCTAGTAACAAGCCGATTTTGAGATTTAACGCCGCCAACGCTTCTGATAGAATCAAAAACGATCACAAACCCAAAAATGAGTCGGCGCTTCTGTCTTTCGATTTGTGGCGTAAACTCCATAGTCATCTCCTGCTTGGCAGATTCTTAGGGCATTTAGAAAGGACTTCTTTCTTGACTCAGATGCTTTCATAAGGGTGGTGTTCTTACCCTTTTAACATATGAAGCACTTGTTGAAGTCAGCTGACTTTTCTGCTTTTTTCACTGGACTTGACTCCATCCTAAAAATAAGTCATTAGAAATATTTGTACATAAAGTGTTTTAACATAATGACATAGATCATTTTGCTTGGAGCATAACTACGAAACACTCAAAGATAAATGAAGGACACATCCTTAAATATCTAGAAAAGCCACTGTCAGTAAAACATTCAGTTATATATTCAAAGTCCTGTGACTTTAAGGACTTTGCATTGTGTTTAAAGTTGATAACATACTTCTCGTACACGACATGAAATTTGCAGGACTTATTTACTTTATTTGCAAAGGCCTTTTTTGAAGTGATGTACAACCCCTGGCAAAAATTATGGAATCACCGGCCTCGGAGGATGTTCATTCAGTTGTTTAATTTTGTAGAAAAAGCAGATCACAGACATGACACAAAACTAAAGTCATTTCAAATGGCAACTTTCTGGCTTTAAGAAACACTATAAGAAATCAGGAAAAAAAAAATTGTGGCAGTCAGTAACGGTTACTTTTTTAGACCAAGCAGAGGGAAAAAAATATGGAATCACTCAATTCTGAGGAAAAATTATGGAATGAAAAACAAAAGAACGCTCCAACACATCACTAGTATTTTGTTGCACCACCTCTGGCTTTTATCAATCAATCAATTTTTTTATATAGCGCCAAATCACAACAAACAGTTGCCCCAAGGCGCTTTATATTGTAAGGCAAGGCCATACAATAATTATGTAAAACCCCAACGGTCAAAACGACCCCCTGTGAGCAAGCACTTGGCTACAGTGGGAAGGAAAAACTCCCTTTTAACAGGAAGAAACCTCCAGCAGAACCAGGCTCAGGGAGGGGCAGTCTTAGGGGCAGACTTAGACTGCTGGGGGGTTCCCATCATGCACTGAGTGTTTCGTTCTCTTTTTGCTCTGTATGCACCACTCTGCATTTAATCATTAGTGATTGATCTCTGCTCCCCTCCACAGCATGTCTTTTTCCTGGTTCTCTCCCTCAGCCCCAACCAGTCCCAGCAGAAGACTGCCCCTCCCTGAGCCTGGTTCTGCTGGAAGTTTCTTCCTGTTAAAAGGGAGTTTTTCCTTCCCACTGTCGCCAAGTGCTTGCTCACAGGGGGTCGTTTTGACAGTTGGGGTTTTTCTGTAATTATTGTATGGCTTTGCCTTGCAATATGAAGCGCCTTGGGGCAACTGTTTGTTGTGATTTGGCGCTATATAAATGAAATTGATTTGATTTGATTTGGTCTAAAGAGAAATGGAGGAATATTTTGTGGACTGATGAGAGTAAAATTGTTCTTTTTGGGTCCAAGGGCCGCATACAGTTTGTGAGATGACCCCCAAACTCTAAATTCAAGCCACAGTTCACAGTGAAGACAGTGAAGCATGGTGGTGCAAGCATCATGATATGGGCATGTTTCTCCTACTATGGTGTTGGGCCTATATATCGCATACCAGGTATCATGGATCAGTTTGGATATGTCAGAATAATTGAAGAGGTCATGTTGCCTTATGGTGAAGAGGACATGCCCTTGAAATGGGTGTTTCAACAAGACAATGACCCCAAGCACACTAGTAAATGAGCAAAATCTTGATTCCAAACCAACAAAATTAATGCCTCGCGGATGTGAAGAAATCATGAAAAACTGTGGTTATACAACTAAATACTAGTTTAGTGATTCACAGGATTGCTAAAAACGCAGTTTGAACATAATAGTTTTGAGTTTGTAGCGTCAACAGCAGATGCTACTATTATTGTGAACACCCCCTTTTCTACTTTTTTTTTAAATAATAGCCCAATTTCATAGCCTTAAGAGTGTGCATATCATGAATGCTTGGTCTTGTTGGATTTGTGAGAATCTACTGAATCTACTGGTACCTTGTTTCCCATGTAACAATAAGAAATATACTCAAAACCTGGATTAATCTTTTTAGTCACATAGCACTACTATTATTCTGAACACTACTGTACAAACAGAACCAGGGAAAACTCGATTCCAGAGGTGATCAGGGATTTTTCGTTGGTTATGACAAAAACAGTCCTGCTTATTTGGTTTATCATCCTGACTCTGAGAAGGTTCAAAAACAGACTTGTGAAATTTGTGAATAAAGAAAATGTGGAAAAACAAACACAGACAGTTGAGACAGAACAAAGTGACGATGAACACACAGTGAGACATCCTACCACTGATAGAGTTACACAGGAAGTCTATGAGAACACTGAGAAGTCTCAAGAGCTGAGTATGAGCAAGAAAGATCCACAAGATGGTGCATCAAATGAGTATGACCAAGAAAGGTCGAGTGAGACAAGAAATGAATCTACAGGTGAGAGGTCCCCTAGAAGAGAGAGAAGAAAACCAAGGGATTTTGTAACTGACGATGGTGATAGTGATGGGGTACATTTTACCATTGATTACTGTTACAGAGCCATGTGCAACATTCCACATACGGAAGCTATGGAGTCAGCTAACTCAAAACAATGGGCTAAAGCAATGGACGAAGAAATCCAATCATTAAAGGAGAACAGCACATTTACTCTGACTACTCTGCCAAAGGGCAAGAAAACAGTGGGGGGTAAATGGGTTTATTCTATTAAGAGTGACATTGAGGGCAAAGAAAAGTAGAAAGCAAGGATTGTCACAAAGGGTTACAGCCAAAAGATGGGGATTGATTATGGTGAAACTTTCTCCCCAACAGCCAATTTGACAAGCATAAGAGTATTGTTACAAAAAGCAGCACAGGATAACCTGTTGATCCAGGCTGCCTTTCTCTGGCGTTCAGCTGAGAGGCGCCTGTTTAGGCCTCTACTGGTGGTTGGCTCTCACTGCGGTATTGTATCACTTCCTGTTCCGGAGCACAGCGGTGTTTTTCTGTATCTGTTAGCTGTTTACTCTGCGCAGTTAGATTGATCTAGTTATCTAGATTACGATTTGTTTCCCAGTGTAATCTTTACGTGCCTTAACTAAAGCACTCCTTCTGCTGAATCACCTCTAAATTATTTACACATTATTCACTTTGCGTGTTTTTAGGAATCCGCTAGCTTAGCGTAGCTACTAGCTCTTAGCCGATTTAGCATGGCGGCTTCTCCTGTCTCTCCCGCACTTTTCTGCTCTGGGTGTGAAATGTTTAGTTATTCCTCGGCCTCCTTTAGCAGTAATGGTACTTGTAATAAGTGTAGCTTATTCGTAGCTTTGGAGGCCAGGCTGGGCGAATTGGAGACTCGGCTCCGCACCGTGGAAAATTCTACAGTTAGCCAGGCCCCTGTAGTCGGTGCGGACCAAGGTAGCTTAGCCGCCGTTAGTTCCCCCCTGGCAGATCCCGAGCAGCCGGGAAAGCAGGCTGACTGGGTGACTGTGAGGAGGAAGCGTAGCCCTAAACAGAAGCCCCGTGTACACCGCCAACCCGTTCACATCTCTAACCGTTTTTCCCCACTCGACGACACACCCGCCGAGGATCAAACTCTGGTTATTGGCGACTCTGTTTTGAGAAATGTGAAGTTAGCGACACCAGCAACCATAGTCAGTTGTCTTCCGGGGGCCAGAGCAGGCGACATTGAAGGAAATTTGAAACTGCTGGCTAAGGCTAAGCGTAAATTTGGTAAGATTGTAATTCACGTCGGCAGTAATGACACCCGGTTACGCCAATCGGAGGTCACTAAAATTAACATTAAATCGGTGTGTAACTTTGCAAAAACAATGTCGGACTCTGTAGTTTTCTCTGGGCCCCTCCCCAATCAGACCGGGAGTGACATGTTTAGCCGCATGTTCTCCTTGAATTGCTGGCTGTCTGAGTGGTGTCCAAAAAATGAGGTAGGCTTCATAGATAATTGGCAAAGCTTCTGGGGAAAACCTGGTCTTGTTAGGAGAGACGGCATCCATCCCACTTTGGATGGAGCAGCTCTCATTTCTAGAAATCTGGCCAATTTTCTTAAATCCTCCAAACCGTGACTATCCAGGGTTGGGACCAGGAAGCAGAGTTGTAGTCTTACACACCTCTCTGCAGCTTCTCTCCCCCTGCCATCCCCTCATTACCCCATCCCCGTAGAGACGGTGCCTGCTCCCAGACTACCAATAACCAGCAAAAATCTATTTAAGCATAAAAATTCAAAAAGAAAAAATAATATAGCACCTTCAACTGCACCACAGACTAAAACAGTTAAATGTGGTCTATTAAACATTAGGTCTCTCTCTTCTAAGTCCCTGTTGGTAAATGATATAATAATTGATCAACATATTGATTTATTCTGCCTAACAGAAACCTGGTTACAGCAGGATGAATATGTTAGTTTAAATGAGTCAACACCCCCGAGTCACACTAACTGTCAGAATGCTCGTAGCACGGGCCGGGGCGGAGGATTAGCAGCAATCTTCCATTCCAGCTTATTAATTAATCAAAAACCCAGACAGAGCTTTAATTCATTTGAAAGCTTGTCTCTTAGTCTTGTCCATCCAAATTGGAAGTCCCAAAAAACAGTTTTATTTGTTATTATCTATCGTCCACCTGGTCGTTACTGTGAGTTTCTCTGTGAATTTTCAGACCTTTTGTCTGACTTAGTGCTTAGCTCAGATAAGATAATTATAGTGGGCGATTTTAACATCCACACAGATGCTGAGAATGACAGCCTCAACACTGCATTTAATCTATTATTAGACTCTATTGGCTTTGCTCAAAAAGTAAATGAGTCCACCCACCACTTTAATCATATCTTAGATCTTGTTCTGACTTATGGTATGGAAATAGAAGACTTAACAGTATTCCCTGAAAACTCCCTTCTGTCTGATCATTTCTTAATAACATTTACATTTACTCTGATGGACTACCCAGCAGTAGGGAATAAGTTTCATTACACTAGAAGTCTTTCAGAAAGCGCTGTAACTAGGTTTAAGGATATGATTCCTTCTTTATGTTCTCTAATGCCATATACCAACACAGTGCAGAGTAGCTACCTAAACTCCGTAAGGGAGATAGAGTATCTCGTCAATAGTTTTACATCCTCATTGAAGACAACTTTGGATGCTGTAGCTCCTCTAAAAAAGAGAGCTTTAAATCAGAAGTGTCTGACTCCGTGGTATAACTCACAAACTCGTAGCTTAAAGCAGATAACCCGTAAGTTGGAGAGGAAATGGCGTCTCACTAATTTAGAAGATCTTCACTTAGCCTGGAAAAAGAGTCTGTTGCTCTATAAAAAAGCCCTCCGTAAAGCTACAACATCTTTCTACTCATCACTAATTGAAGAAAATAAGAACAACCCCAGGTTTCTTTTCAGCACTGTAGCCAGGCTGACAAAGAGTCAGAGCTCTATTGAGCTGAGTATTCCATTAACTTTAACTAGTAATGACTTCATGACTTTCTTTGCTAACAAAATTTTAACTATTAGAGAAAAAATTACTCATAACCATCCCAAAGACGTATCGTTATCTTTGGCTGCTTTCAGTGATGCCGGTATTTGGTTAGACTCTTTCTCTCCGATTGTTCTGTCTGAGTTATTTTCATTAGTTACTTCATCCAAACCATCAACATGTTTATTAGACCCCATTCCTACCAGGCTGCTCAAGGAAGCCCTACCATTATTTAATGCTTCGATCTGAAATATGATCAATCTATCTTTGTTAGTTGGCTATGTACCACAGGCTTTTAAGGTGGCAGTAATTAAACCATTACTTAAAAAGCCATCACTTGACCCAGCTATCTTAGCTAATTATAGGCCAATCTCCAACCTTCCTTTTCTCTCAAAAATTCTTGAAAGGGTAGTTGTAAAACAGCTAACTGATCATCTGCAGAGGAATGGTCTATTTGAAGAGTTTCAGTCAGGTGTTAGAATTCATCATAGTACAGAAACAGCATTAGTGAAGGTTACAAATGATCTTCTTATGGCCTCGGACAGTGGACTCATCTCTGTGCTTGTTCTGTTAGACCTCAGTGCTGCTTTTGATACTGTTGACCATAAAATTTTATTACAGAGATTAGAGCATGCCATAGGTATTAAAGGCACTGCGCTGCGGTGGTTTGAATCATATTTGTCTAATAGATTACAATTTGTTCATGTAAATGGGGAATCTTCTTCACAGACTAAAGTTAATTATGGAGTTCCACAAGGTTCTGTGCTAGGACCAATTGTATTCACTTTATATATGCTTCCCTTAGGCAGTATTATTAGACGGTATTGCTTAAATTTTCATTGTTACGCAGATGATACCCAGCTTTATCTATCCATGAAGCCAGAGGACACACACCAATTAGCTAAACTGCAGGATTGTCTTACAGACATAAAGACATTGATGACCTCTAATTTCCTGCTTTTAAACTCAGATAAAACTGAAGTTATTGTACTTGGCCCCACAAATCTTAGAAACATGGTGTCTAACCAGATCCTTACTCTGGATGGCATTACCCTGACCTCTAGTAATACTGTGAGAAATCTTGGAGTCATTTTTGATCAGGATATGTCATTCAAAGCGCATATTAAACAAATATGTAGGACTGCTTTTTTGCATTTACGCAATATCTCTAAAATCAGAAAGGTCTTCTCTCAGAGTGATGCTGAAAAACTAATTCATGCATTTATTTCCTCTAGGCTGGACTATTGTAATTCATTATTATGAGGTTGTCCTAAAAGTTCCCTAAAAAGCCTTCAGTTAATTCAAAATGCTGCAGCTAGAGTACTGACGGGGACTAGAAGGAGAGAGCATATCTCACCCATATTGGCCTCTCTTCATTGGCTTCCTGTTAATTCTAGAATAGAATTTAAAATTCTTCTTCTTACTTATAAGGTTTTGAATAATCAGGTCCCATCTTATCTTAGGGACCTCGTAGTACCATATCACCCCAATAGAGCGCTTCGCTCTCAGACTGCAGGCTTACTTGTAGTTCCTAGGGTTTGTAAGAGTAGAATGGGAGGCAGAGCCTTCAGCTTTCAGGCTCCTCTCCTGTGGAACCAGCTCCCAATTCAGATCAGGGAGACAGACACCCTCTCTCCTTTTAAGATTAGGCTTAAAACTTTCCTTTTTGCTAAAGCTTATAGTTAGGGCTGGATCAGGTGACCCTGAACCATCCCTTAGTTATGCTGCTATAGACGTAGACTGCTGGGGGGTTCCCATGATGCACTGTTTCTTTCTCTTTTTGCTCTGTATGCACCACTCTGCATTTAATCATTAGTGATCGATCTCTGCTCCCCTCCACAGCATGTCTTTTTCCTGGTTCTCTCCCTCAGCCCCAACCAGTCCCAGCAGAAGACTGCCCCTCCCTGAGCCTGGTTCTGCTGGAGGTTTCTTCCTGTTAAAAGGGAGTTTTTCCTTCCCACTGTAGCCAAGTGCTTGCTCACAGGGGGTCGTTTTGACCGTTGGGGTTTTACATAATTATTGTATGGCCTTGCCTTACAATATAAAGCGCCTTGGGGCAACTGTTTGTTGTGATTTGGCGCTATATAAAAAAAAATTGATTGATTGATAGATTGTCCAAACTATACCTTTTTGCAGTCTTTACGATCAGACAAATAATATGGTGTTCCTTTCAATATGACTGGAACATTTTTTAAATTTTGACCCCTGTGTAATTCTTCGCTGACCCTGGAGGTCATTTGAGCTCAGTTCCAGGATGCCTCAATATCTGAAAATAAACAGCCAATTTTGAATGTTTGTGACAAATTTGGTGCTTTTATGACAAAATGAACAAAAGGTTCACTATTCCACCCCACTGTCACATTTGTGTGCTGACAACAGTCCACATTTATCCAGTACTTAATCATTTTTATTACACCAATCTACAACAGATTTCACATCTAAAGCAAAAGTGTTGAACATAAAAATGACCATTTTAATAAAGATCAATCATTTAATGAGGGAAACATCTCAAACTTTTAACACTTGCCTTACAATATAAAGCGCCTTGGGGCAACTGTTTGTTGTGATTTGGCACTATATAAAAAAATTGATTGATTGATTGATTGATTCATCATCATCATTATTTTATTCACTTTATACATGTTTCCCTTAGGTAGTATTATTAGACGGTATTGCTTAAATTTTCACTGTTACGCAGATGATACCCAGCTTTATCTATCCATGAAGCCAGAGGACACACACCAATTAGTTAAACTGCAGGATTGTCTTACAGACATAAAGACATGGATGACCTCTAATTTCCTGCTTTTAAACTCAGATAAAACTGAAGTTATTGTACTTGGCCCCACAAATCTTAGAAACATGGTGTCTAACCAGATCCTTACTCTGGATGGCATTACCCTGACCTCTAGTAATACTGTGAGAAATCTTGGAGTCATTTTTGATCAGGATATGTCATTCAAAGCGCATATTAAACAAATATGTAGGACTGCTTTTTTGCATTTACGCAATATCTCTAAAATTAGAAAGGTCTTGTCTCAGAGTGATGCTGAAAAACTAATTCATGCATTTATTTCCTCTAGGCTGGACTATTGTAATTCATTATTATCAGGTTGTCCTAAAAGTTCCCTAAAAAGCCTTCAGTTAATTCAAAATGCTGCAGCTAGAGTACTGACGGGGACTAGAAGGAGAGAGCATATCTCACCCATATTGGCCTCTCTTCATTGGCTTCCTGTTAATTCTAGAATAGAATTGATTGAATTGAATTGAATTGAAAGAGATAAATAGCAGAAAATTACATGGTTAATTGTTTACCTTCAAATTTACCTGCAGGTTTTGTTAAAAAAAAAAAGATATTTCAACATGTTTTCAACACAGAACTGTAACATTTATTAATCCATGGATTGAAAGACTCAGAGATTCTGCTTCCACACAGCACTCACAGTCCAGGATAAACATAATGGAGAACAAAATGAGCAAAAACTTACCATTCTGTCCTTAGATGTTTGAAATATGCAGTGATGCTCTTTCAGTATTTGTTGTAGGTGGAAAATTAATTTTGTTGTTGTCTGCTCGCTGCTGTGGTCACAGTGATGCTGTCAACTGTACAAACACTTGTAAAGTGAATTTATGTCCTTTGTGATGGGTTAAAGGTCACAGGACTTTATGACATATGATCCTTTGTTCTCATGGGCTTTGTGACATCATCAGGTGACATAATCTAGAATCACTAATGATCAATCAATCAATCAATTTTTTTTTTATATAGCACCAAATCACAACAAACAGTTGCCCCAAGGCGCTTTATATTGTAAGGCAAGGCCATACAATAATTATGTAAAACCCCAACGGTCAAAACGACCCCCTGTGAGCAAGCACTTGGCTACAGTGGGAAGGAAAAACTCCCTTTTAACAGGAAGAAACCTCCAGCAGAACCAGGCTCAGGGAGGGGCAGTCTTCTGCTGGGACTGGTTGGGGCTGAGGGAGAGAACCAGGAAAAAGACATGCTGTGGAGGGGAGCAGAGATCGATCACTAATGATTAAATGCAGAGTGGTGCATACAGAGCAAAAAGAGAAAGAAACAGTGCATCATGGGAACCCCCCAGCAGTCTACGTCTATAGCAGCATAACTAAGGGATGGTTCAGGGTCACCTGATCCAGCCCTAACTATAAGCTTTAGCAAAAAGGAAAGTTTTAAGCCTAATCTTAAAAGTAGAGAGGGTGTCTGTCTCCCTGATCTGAATTGGGAGCTGGTTCCACAGGAGAGGAGCCTGAAAGCTGAAGGCTCTGCCTCCCATTCTACTCTTACAAACCCTAGGAACTACAAGTAAGCATGCAGTCTGAGAGCGAAGCGCTCTATTGGGGTGATATGGTACTACGAGGTCCCTAAGATAAGATGGGACCTGATTATTCAAAACCTTATAAGTAAGAAGAAGAATTTTAAATTCTATTCTAGAATTAACAGGAAGCCAATGAAGAGAGGCCAATATGGGTGAGATATACTCTCTCCTTCTAGTCCCCGTCAGTACTCTAGCTGCAGCATTTTGAATTAACTGAAGGCTTTTTAGGGAACTTTTAGGACAACCTGATAATAATGAATTACAATAGTCCAGCCTAGAGGAAATAAATGCATGAATTAGTTTTTCAGCATCACTCTGAGACAAGACCTTTCTGATTTTAGAGATATTGCGTAAATGCAAAAAAGCAGTCCTACATATTTGTTTAATATGCACTTTGAATGACATATCCTGATCAAAAATGACTCCAAGATTTCTCACAGTATTACTAGAGGTCAGGGTAATGCCATCCAGAGTAAGGATCTGGTTAGACACCATGTTTCTAAGATTTGTGGGGCCAAGTACAATAACTTCAGTTTTATCTGCCTAAGGGAAGCATGTATAAAGTGAATAAAATTGGTCCTAGCACAGAACCTTGTGGAACTCCATAATTAACTTTAGTCTGTGAAGAAGATTCCCCATTTACATGAACAAATTGTAATCTATTAGACAAATATGATTCAAACCACCGCAGCGCAGTGCCTTTAATACCTATGGCATGCTCTAATCTCTGTAATAAAATTTTATGGTCAACAGTATCAAAAGCAGCACTGAGGTCTAACAGAACAAGCACAGAGATGAGTCCACTCTCCGAGGCCATAAGAAGATCATTTGTAACCTTCACTAATGCTGTTTCTGTACTATGATGAAACCTAAAACCTGACTGAAACTCTTCAAATAGACCATTCCTCTGCAGATGATCAGTTAGCTGTTTTACAACTACCCTTTCAAGAATTTCTGAGAGAAAAGGAAGGTTGGAGATTGGCCTATAATTAGCTAAGATAGCTGGGTCAAGTGATGGCTTTTTAAGTAATGGTTTAATTACTGCCACCTTAAAAGCCTGTGGTACATAGCCAACTAACAAAGACAGATTGATCATATTTAAGATCGAAGCATTAAATAATGGTAGGGCTTCCTTGAGCAGCCTGGTAGGAATGGGGTCTAATAAACATGTTGATGGTTTGGATGAAGTAACTAATGAAAATAACTCAGACAGAACAATCGGAGAGAAAGAGTCTAACCAAATACCGGCATCACTGAAAGCAGCCAAAGATAACGATACGTCTTTGGGATGGTTATGAGTAATTTTTTCTCTAATAGTTAAAATTTTGTTAGCAAAGAAAGTCATGAAGTCATTACTAGTTAAAGTTAATGGAATACTCAGCTCAATAGAGCTCTGACTCTTTGTCAGCCTGGCTACAGTGCTGAAAAGAAACCTGGGGTTGTTCTTATTTTCTTCAATTAGTGATGAGTAGAAAGATGTCCTAGCTTTACGGAGGGCTTTTTTATAGAGCAACAGACTCTTTTTCCAGGCTAAGTGAAGATCTTCTAAATTAGTGAGACGCCATTTCCTCTCCAACTTACGGGTTATCTGCTTTAAGCTACGAGTTTGTGAGTTATACCACGGAGTCAGGCACTTCTGATTTAAAGCTCTCTTTTTTAGAGGAGCTACAGCATCCAAAGTTGTCTTCAATGAGGATGTAAAACTATTGACGAGATACTCTATCTCACTTACAGAGTTTAGGTAGCTACTCTGCACTGTGTTGGTATATGGCATTAGAGAACATAAAGAAGGAATCATATCCTTAAACCTAGTTACAGCGCTTTCTGAAAGACTTCTAGTGTAATGAAACTTATTCCCCACTGCTGGGTAGTCCATCAGAGTAAATGTAAATGTTATTAAGAAATGATCAGACAGAGGGGAGTTTTCAGGGAATACTGTTAAGTCTTCAATTTCCATACCATAAGTCAGAACAAGATCTAAGATATGATTAAAGTGGTGGGTGGACTCATTTACATTTTGAGCAAAGCCAATTGAGTCTAATAATAGATTAAATGCAGTGTTGAGGCTGTCATCTGTGTGGATGTTAAAATCGCCCACTATAATTATCTTATCTGAGCTAAGCACTAAGTCAGACAAAAGTTCTGAAAATTCACAGAGAAACTCACAGTAACGACCAGGAGGACGATAGATAACAACAAATAAAACTGGTTTTTGGGACTTCCAATTTGGATGGACAAGACTAAGAGTCAAGCTTTCAAATGAATTAAAGCTCTGTCTGGGTTTTTGATTAATTAATAAGCTGGAATGGAAGATTGCTGCTAATCCTCCACCTCGGCCCCTGCTACGAGCGTTCTGGCAGTTAGTGTGACTCGGGGGCGTTGACTCATTTAAACTAACATATTCATCCTGCTGTAACCAGGTTTCTGTTAGGCAGAATAAATCAATATGTTGATCAATTATTATATCATTTACTAACAGGGACTTAGAAGAGAGAGACCTAATGTTTAATAGACCACATTTAACTGTTTTAGTCTGTGGTGCAGTTGAAGGTGCTATATTATTTTTTCTTTTTGAATTTTTATGCTTAAATAGATTTTTGCTGGTTATTGGTGGTCTGGGAGCAGGCACCGTCTCTACGGGGATGGGGTAATGAGGGGATGGCAGGGGGAGAGAAGATGCAGAGAGGTGTGTAAGACTACAACTCTGCTTCCTGGTCCCAACCCTGGATAGTCACGGTTTGGAGGATTTAAGAAAATTGGCCAGATTTCTAGAAATGAGAGCTGCTCCATCCAAAGTGGGATGGATGCCGTCTCTCCTAATAAGACCAGGTTTTCCCCAGAAGCTTTGCCAATTATCTATGAAGCCCACCTCATTTTTTGGACACCACTCAGACAGCCAGCAATTCAAGGAGAACATGCGGCTAAACATGTCACTCCCGGTCCGATTGGGGAGGGGCCCAGAGAAAACTACAGAGTCCGACATTGTTTTTGCAAAGTTACACACCGATTCAATGTTAATTTTAGTGACCTCCGATTGGCGTAAGTGGGTGTCATTACTGCCGACATGAATTACAATCTTACCAAATTTACGCTTAGCCTTAGCCTGCAGTTTCAAATTTCCTTCAGTGTCGCCTGCTCTGGCCCCCGGAAGACAATTGACTATGGTTGCTGGTGTCGCTAACTTCACATTTCTCAAAACAGAGTCGCCAATAACCAGAGTTTGTTCCTCGGCGGGTGTGTCGCCGAGTGGGGAAAAACGGTTAGAAATGTGAACGGGTTGGCGGTGTACACGGGGCTTCTGTTTAGGGCTACGCTTCCTCCTCACAGTCACCCAGTCGGCTTGCTTTCCCGGCTGCTCGGGATCTGCCAGAGGGAAACTAACGGCGGCTAAGCTATCTTGGTCCGCACCAACTACAGGGGCCTGGCTAGCTGTAGAATTTTCCACGGTGTGGAGCCGAGTCTCCAATTCGCCCAGCCTGGCCTCCAAAGCTACGAATAAGCTACACTTATTACAAGTACCATTACTGCTAAAGGAGGCCGAGGAATAACTAAACATTTCACACCCAGAGCAGAAAAGTGCGGGAGAGACAGGAGAAGCCGCCATGCTAAGCCGGCTAAGAGCTAGTAGCTATGCTAAGCTAGCGGATTCCTAAAAACACGCAAAGTGAATAATGTGTAAATAATTTAGAGGTGATTCAGCAGAAGGAGTGCTTTAGTTAAGGCACGTAAAGATTACACTGGGAAACAAATCGTAATCTAGATAACTAGATCAATCTAACTGCGCAGATTAAACAGCTAACAGATACAGAAAAACACTGCTGTGCTCCGGAACAGGAAGTGATACAATACCGCAGTGAGAGCCAACCACCAGTAGAGGCAAGCAAGAGTGGCAAGCAATGTTAAGAGACATTCTTGTAGTTTTTGTGAACTCAGGAGTCCCTTATCAAAAAGTAGTATACATAAAGTTCATTTTATTAAGTATGCTTCAGTATAAGTATAGCAAGTATACTACAAACCGTGTACTGTTAGTATACTAGAAAGTACACAAATGTAATACTTGAATGATCAGACAGAAGGGAGTTTTCAGGGAATACTGTTAAGTCTTCTATTTCCATACAATAAGTCAGAACAAGATCTAAGATATGATTAAAGTGGTGGGTGGACTCATTTACTTTTTGAGCAAAGCCGATAGAGTCTAATAATAGATTAAATGCAGTGTTGAGGCTGTCATTCTCAGCATCTGTGTGGATGTTAAAATCGCCCACTATAATGATCTTATCTGAGCTAAGCACTAAGTCAGACAAAAGGTCTGAAAATTCACAGAGAAACTCACAGTAACGACCAGGTGGACGATAGATAATAACAAATAAAACTGGTTTTTGGGACTTCCAATTTGGATGGACAAGACTAAGAGTCAAGCTTTCAAATGAATTAAAGCTCTGTCTGGGTTTTTGATTAATTAATAAGCTGGAATGGATTTAGCTGCTAATCCTCCGCCTCGGCCCGTGCTACGAACATTCTGACAGTTAGTGTGACTTGGGGGTGTTGACTCATTTAAACTAACATATTCATCCTGCTGTAACCAGGTTTCTGTTAGGCAGAATAAATCAATATGTTGATCAATTATTATATCATTTACCAACAGGGACTTAGAAGAGAGAGACCTAATGTTTAATAGACCACATTTAACTGTTTTAGTCTGTGGTGCAGTTGAAGGTGCTATATCTTCAGACATCTTCCTTTGAGTCACGTGGTCTGAATCCTCAAACAGACCAAGTGCAGCTCGCAGACATGGAAGCTGGGATGCAGAGGATGAGGGAAGAGGTGGATGAAATCAAGGAGGCTTACCAGAGGAGTATGGCACAATTTGAGGAAAAGTGCAGGAAGAATTTGGATGCTCAGGAGGAGCATTACACCAGAATGCTGGCAGCCCAGGAGGAGCATTATCAGAAAATGCTGGAAGCCCAAAAACAGATGACCAAGAAGCTGCTGGTGGCCCAAGCTGATCAGGCCAAAGAAGAGCTGGAAGCTCAAAAAGAACTTCATAAGCAGAAAGTTAAGGAGAAGGAGGAGAGCTTCCAGAAGGAACAAGCTCGACTGGTCCGTGGATTTATCTGCAGCAGCATTGGCATCTTTTCTGCTGGATTTATGGCTGCTGCTTGTATTTTTAAACAGTAAATGTTCAGTTCTTTAGATTTTTCCTCATCTGCATGTTGTTCTCCTGACAGACTATGATGCCACATTCCAGTTTCCTTTCTTAATAAAATATAAAATACCAAATGTTTGCACTGTTTGTCTGTTTTTCTGCAAGACCTTTGACGTTGTAGCATTAGATATCTTTGCAGCAGTCTATCGTGATTGCAGTCACCAGCGTGGTAAATATTCACTGGAGGAAAAATTCACACAGCTCCATATTTCTCTTTGGTCCGGGAACGCACGGACCGTTTATTTTGTGCACGTTTTTAACTACATCTGGGTGCACGTAGGCACGCACATTTTAGGATGATGTCACCTGCTATATTAACATGGCTTTGCACCCATGAAATATGTTCAACACTCCCACTTAAAGACATGTTAAAACTTCATGTCATGGTAAACACAACTACATCACACCAAAATAAAACCCTTTGTTTCTCTCTCTCTCTCTTTGCACTCTGGCAGTGTTACAAAACCTCAGATTTATTTTTTTTTTTTTAACATCTGCCAGTACATGTTACAATCCAAATAAATATTTCTTGAACCTTTCAAGTCGAGCTTTAGTCACAGGTTTGGTTAAGACATCAGCAACCATGTTTGCAGTAGGGCAGTATTTGATCAATATTTTCCCCTCTGAGTGTGCAGATCGAACAAAATGATACTTTATATCAACATGTTTGCTCCTCTGTCTGTAAACTGGGTTTTTTGACAAAGCTATTGCCCCCTGGTTGTCCTCATAAATTTTGACTGGTATGTGCTCTTTATTACCATCTATCCCTTTCAGAAGTTGTACGAGGGACATACTCTCTTGAGCAGTGGATGCTAGTGCCGTATACTCTGCTTCGCAAGTGGATAGTGCCACTGTTTGCTGTTTACCACTTTTCCATGATATGACTGGACCATTCTCAGTTAAGCTGAAACAGTATCCAGTGGTACTTCTCCTGTCATTTTTGTCGGCTGCCCAATCAGCATCACTGTATCCCTCAAGCTGTAAGTTTTTCTCACATTTCTGAAAATGCAGTTCCTGATCTATCGTACCATTTAAGTACCTCAGCAAGTGTTTTGCTGCTGCCCAATGCTGTTTCTTTGGTTCTGCAAGGTGTTGTGATAACTTGCTGCCTACCCAGATTAAATCAGGTCTGGTAGATGTCATAATGTAAATCAAGCTACCTGTTATCTCCCTGTATCCTGTTGGATCGATAACTTCACTGTCGAAGCTTAACTTGTGTTCACATGGGGTGAATCTTGGTTTACATTCAGACAACATCTTCTTAATGTGTCTCGTGTCATTTTGATTTCTCCTTCACTCTACTTAAAGTCAATACCAAGGAAGTGTCTAAGTGAACCCATGTCTTTCATCTTAAACCTTCTCTTCAACATTTCTTTGACATCACTGAATAAGGTGTTACACGCCGCTACAATCAAGTCGTCTTCCCACACTAACAGGATTACTTTGTCATTTTCAGATTCCTTGCAGTAGACACAATGGTCAGCATCATTTTGTACAAAACCGTTTTCTGTGAGGTAATCATGTAGTAACATATTCCAGTTACGCCCAGCCTGTTTTAAGCCGTACAATGACTTGTTGAGTTTACACACCAAGTGTTCTCCTGTGTTTAACTGGGTTTCAAAACCTTCTGGTTGTTCCATAAACGCTTCACAGTCAATCGGAGCATGGACGTAAGCAGACATCACATCCATTTGGTGTAGGACAAGATCCTCCTGTACTGCCACCTGCATCAATGCTTGAACAGAAGTCATGCTGACTGTGGGTGAAAAAGTCTCTTTATAGTCAGTTCCTTCCACTTGACCACACCCCTTTGCAACATATGTCACTTTGCAAGTCTCAGATCCGTCTGGGTTTTCTTTCACTGCGTATACCCAGTGACCTCCCACTGCTTGTTGCCTTTTGGTAGTGGTGTCAGGCTGAAAGTTTCATTTTCTGCTAAAGAGTTCATCTCTTCTTTCATTGCGTCAATCCACATTTTTGACCTTTTAGAGTCCATAGCCTCTCTGTATGTTTTAGGTACATCATAAGCTACTCTGTAGAAATAATCCACATTTTCACTCTCATCATTATCACACTCAGCTTTACACTGGTACTCCTTTAAGTTTTCTGGAGCTTTTCTCTGTCTTGTAGGATATCTTCTTTCTTCCTGTTCTGTCTTAGTGGTATCTGTCTGGTCTGACCTGTCTCAGTTGTCTGATCAACACTGGACTTTTTACCTTTCTTGGGCTGTCCCTGATCAGTACTGACTATGTTTGGTGCTCCATCCTCGCAACTCTGTGTCATCCCATATGTCAAAACCTGTCTGAGTCTGGCCATCTGTGCTAGTTTTAGTGATAAATTTTACTAGCCTATGTTTCAGGACCTTCCAAGTCTCAGGATAGTACACGTTGCTGGACTGTATTTATCATAGCCAATGAAAATCCCTTTGTCGCACCTAGAATCCAGTTTCTTTTTATCTTGTTTATTTACGTAGCATTCAGAGCCAAATATTTTCATGTTAGCTAGGTTGGGTGTTTTATCTGTGAAAACATGGTAAGGTGTCTGTTCCAACCGTTTACTGTAGCACCTGTTGCGTATTTGGGCTGCTGTTTGCACTGCGTATGTCCATAATTGCTTTGGAAGGTTACTCTCTAACAGCATGCATCGTGACATCTCAAATAAAGTTTGCCAACCTCTTTCAGCAGTTCCGTTTTGGTGAGGTGAATAGGGTGCACTTGTCTCGTGCCTTATCCCTTTGTTCCTAAGTAATGACTGAAAATCCTGTCCGGTAAACTCTGTACTATTATCAGATCTTATGCATTTTATCTTTCCATATGGAGCTACATCAGCAATTAATTTTTCTGTAGCTTTTATGGGGTCACTTTTTGCCTTGACAAAGTAGGGAAAAATCATCCCACTGTGATTGTTGTATGGCTGGGGGGCCTGGCTGCCTTTTTGTTTCTGTCTTTTGTTTTTCCTTCCAGGTGGCTTGCATTTGGGACTGAGTGGCTGTGTAGCTGAGTTTATCAGGACCTCACCCTGATCACCTGAGGCTGATCACCTGCGGCTCGTCAGGACTCACAGCTGTGGTGCATCTACATGGATTGGAACATGGTGGCATTTAAGACTGGAGTACACAGTGTGTATTTGCCAGAGACTCGACCTTGTGACCAGACGGGTGAGATCGTCGACTCGAGAGCCATCTCATCATCAGTGGATGCAGAGAACGTCCAGGTTTGATGCATGGTCTGTGAAAGAGGAGGGGGTGAGGTCTCACGCTCGTCAGCACACTTCCTGAGGTACGTTAGATTTTGTGACTAACATTTATACAGTCAGTAAATGTGGTGTCCCTCACACCTTATTATATTGAGCTGTATGTAGTCGTTTAATCAGCTTCCACTGCTGTGGAGTTTTGTGAACAGGGTGTTCTATGCCTGCAGGGTGGGAAGCTGATTAGTAATTAAGCCAGGAAGTGTTTGCTGTTTGTACACCTTTGAGCGGTCCCTCTGTGTGTTGAGTGTGGACTCACATGATGATTTCTTCTTTCACAGACTCGGTTTGTCGCGGCCACCTGGGGGGTGTCGGCGGGGTCCTTGGGTCCGAACTGGTTCTGGCTCCGGACCGTTTTGTGCTGCTGGGAGCACACCGCAAATCCGCCACGCCAGACCGCGCACTTTTATATTTATCACAGCACTGTTATGTTCATTAAATTCTGTTATCCTTTGTACCGTGCTCTGCTTATTTTATACTGGGTCCTTCAAACGCTGGTCGGTTCTCCGGGCTGCGTCCGACACATAACAGTGATCATCGGTAAATGCTACTGCATATTTGTATCCATCTTTATCTGTTGGATCTATAGGGCCGCATAGTTGTGTGTGTAAAATATCGTCCTCCGTCCTTGATGTTCCCTAAGTCATGTATCAAGGTCAGACTTCCGGGTTTCGGGATCAAACTGTTAGACCCTGGGTTCTTTGGGTCTGTCCTGAATCAACGAGACTCTGTTACAAAAAGGACAGTTTATTGAATTTCATGTGAAGTTAATCATACCAGATCTGATGTTCTCACCGTCCTGAGGTCACGCAGGAAAGAGACCCCAAACACAGTTTACAATAAGATTTTTATAGACATCCGTTGACATCACTGATAAAGAAGTGATCCTATCATACGTGTGCTTACGTGATCAAAAAATGCCATGTCATGTTTAGGCCATGTGGTTAACTGGGTCAAACTTTAATGATGTAAAAGCAGCGCCTTGTGTTGGTGTAACCACTGGCTGTTACGTCTTTTCACATGATAACAAGATAATGAAAGATGCTGGCTTTTACAAGATATACTTTTGGTGCAGACAAATATCTTAACAAGAACACAGTGAATTACTGTGAAGATATTAGGAACATATTGATCCAATGCAAACTTGCTGACAGTCATCTCTCTAAACCTCACATAACCCCAGCAAAAATGCAACAATGTCTTAACATGGGTTTAGAGAGTCTCAAATCGATAATATTATATAACTTATGGATTTCTAAGGTATTTATTAACATCCGTTAATTAGCTAAGCTAACATTTTCATTAGCAGATTAGCTAAATTTATTTCTGCTAACTTTCAGACCACTAACATTTTTTGTTGACATAGTGAATAAAGCTTAACAGTCAAAAACATTTGTAAACCATAAAATCATACATGTTAGTTCAGGGGTGGGCAATCATGTGCCATGAAGGTCCGAGACGCCGCGGGTTTCTGTTGAGCTTCGCAGCTTCACCAGCGTTGAACTTGGGGAAAAAGAAACTTAACGGAGGCAGTCATCCTTTTTAGCTCTTTTGGCGTACTTTATTTCTAATATAACTGGAACAGGTATGGCGGGATGAACTCTGAACTCACACACACACAAAAAAAAACTGGGCGTGGACTATACAAAAATGGGGAGGCGTAGCAAAAACTGCTGGCTTACAAACTTGTGACACCCAGTGGCAGATATAAAATACTGCACTTCAGCAAACAACACAATTGCCCCTTAGCAAAAAGAAGTTTATTCACGTGTATTATGAGTATACTTATTTTTTACTAAAATTGGGGAAGTATACTTGAAGGTGACTTTTTATAAACTATATTTTATATACTTAAGAATAGTAAAGTGAAGTATACTTGGCTTATACTGAAAAGTATAAACAAAAGTCTAAGTCTAAGTACATTAATACTAAGACTTACACTTTAGTATACTTTTTACATCTTTCTGCCACAAAGTACTAACACTTATTATGCACTTGGAGCAAGATATACTAAGTCTGATGACTCAAGTAACAGAAAAGAAGTCATAAAAGTAGTTTTTTTTTCTATGCAGTTATTTATTTTTGGTTCCAAAGGTTTGCACTTTTCTTTTATCTTTTTTGACAAGGAAGGACTTTAGTTCTCAGTTGAAGATGCTATGTTTACATTTTTACAAATAAGAACTTGATCTTGGAGAGAACATTATGTTTACATTTTACATGCACTTTTCCCTTTAATTTTCTCCACAAAAGGAAGGACTTGATTTCATAGGTCTTTGTTCTTGAAATGTTTGAAAATATATCAAACTTGTTTTCAACATTCTGTCTTGTGATTTTTTAAATGCATCACACGCTTGTGTACATACAGTATAAGTAAACTTTAAAAATACTTTAAGGAGTATATTTTCAGTATATAAATAGTAAGCTACAAGTGATATGCCAAGCAAAATTAAAGTATAAAAAGCAAAATACTGAAATAACCAATGTGTATAACAGTATACTTTAAGTATACGATAATAAACTAAAAATAGGGACTCTGTTGTGAAAGTGTAGTGACACGGACCCACAACAGGGGGCGCAAATGAACAGCCAATAGATGAGCCAAAAAGTAACAATTTAATGTTGTGAAATGTGCACAACGAACATACAGACAATCTCAGAATATAATTACAGTCAATCCACAAAAGGTGACGTGTGGGCAGGCTCGAGGATAGAAGACGTCTGTCCTGAGAAGAGCCGGAACCACACGATTTCCGCTGCCACAGAACCTGGTGAATACTGGAGCCGCCAAGTCCCGAATTCCCAGGTGATCACCGTCCCCGACTGTCGGATCTGGTACTGCTGGCGAAGAACAAAGACAGTCAAGTGTGGGTGTGTGTACACCCAGTAACAACAACGGTGGGAATGCCACCTCCACCTCTCACTCAATACGTTGCAGCGATCCCTCAGAGGAAAAAGAGTGCCGTCTTGCACAGCCTCCACAAACTAAGGACCTGCAAACACTCACAATAAACAGATTCAGAAAATACCACAAAAAGGCTGAGGATATTACCTCTAATGAAGTACGATATCTCGGCGATGAGGTGGAGATGACGTCTGGGTTTTATGGAGTGCGATGATGTAGAATGTGTGACAGCTGTCAGGAATTAATGAGTGACAGCTGTCACTCCCGGCTGTGTCCGTGGCGGCAGCGCCCTCTCGTGCCTGAAGCCTGCACTTCAGGCAGGGCGCCCTTTGGTGGTGGGCCAGCAGTACCTCCTCTTCTGGCGGCCCACACAACAGACTCAAAGTATACAACTAGTACAATGGCAGTATATCGATAAGTGCACTTGTGGTATACTTTAAGCATACAAGAGGGATATACCAAGTACACTGATAGTATATAGATGAGTGTACTTGTTGTATACTTACAGTGTACGTTTGCAAACTTAAAATAAACTTTAAAATATACTTTTATCAACTTGAAATGTTCCAGTTTCGTCTGAAAAAGTATTAAATTTGTGTACTTTCTAGTATACTAACAGTACACGGTTTGTAGTATACTTGCTATACTTATACTGAAGCATACTTAATAAAATGAACTTTATGTATACTACTTTTTGATAAGGGACTCCTGAGTTCACAAAAACTACAAGAATGTCTCTTAACATTGCTTGCCACTCTTGCTTGCCTCTACTGGTGGTTGGCTCTCACTGCGGTATTGTATCACTTCCTGTTCCGGAGCACAGCGGTGTTTTGCTGTATCTGTTAGCTGTTTAATCTGCGCAGTTAGATTGATCTAGTTACCTAGATAACGATTTGTTTCACAGTGTTATCTTCACGTGCCTTAACTAAAGCACTCCCTCTGCTGAATCACCTCTAAATTATTTACACGTTATTCACTTTGCGTGTTTTTAGGAATCCGCTAGCTTAGCGCAGCTACTAGCTCTTAGCCGGTTTAGCATGGCGGCTTCTCCTGTCTCTCCCGCACTTTTCTGCTCTGGGTGTGAAATGTTTAGTTATTCCTCGGCCTCCTTTAGCAGTAATGGTACTTGTAATAAGTGTAGCTTATTCGTAGCTTTGGAGGCCAGGCTGGGCGAATTGGAGACTCGGCTCCGCACCGTGGAAAATTCTACAGCTAGCCAGGCCCCTGTAGTCGGTGCGGACCAAGATAGCTTAGCCGCCGTTAGTTTCCCTCTGGCAGATCCCGAGCAGCCGGGAAAGCAGGCCGACTGGGTGACTGTGAGGAGGAAGCGTAGCCCTAAACAGAAGCCCCGTGTACACCGCCAACCCGTTCACATTTCTAACCGTTTTTCCCCACTCGGCGACACACCCGCCGAGGAACAAACTTTGGTTATTGGCGACTCTGTTTTGAGAAATGTGAAGTTAGCGACACCAGCAACCATAGTCAATTGTCTTCCGGGGGCCAGAGCAGGCGACACTGAAGGAAATTTGAAACTGCAGGCTAAGGCTAAGCGTAAATTTGGTAAGATTGTAATTCATGTCGGCAGTAATGACACCCGGTTACGCCAATCGGAGGTCACTAAAATTAACATTGAATCGGTGTGTAACTTTGCAAAAACAATGTCGGACTCTGTAGTTTTCTCTGGGCCCCTCCCCAATCGGACCGGGAGTGACATGTTTAGCCGCATGTTCTCCTTGAATTGCTGGCTGTCTGAGTGGTGTCCAAAAAATGAGGTTGGCTTCATAGATAATTGGCAAAGCTTCTGGGGAAAACCTGGTCTTATTAGGAGAGACGGCATCCATCCCACTTTGGATGGAGCAGCTCTCATTTCTAGAAATCTGGCCAATTTTCTTAAATCCTCCAAACCGTGACTATCCAGGGTTGGGACCAGGAAGCAGAGTTGTAGTCTTACACACCTCTCTGCAGCTTCTCTCCCCCTGCCATCCCCTCATTACCCCATCCCCGTAGAGACGGTGCCTGCTCCCAGACCACCAATAACCAGCAAAAATCTATTTAAGCATAAAAATTCAAAAAGAAAAAATAATATAGCACCTTCAACTGCACCACAGACTAAAACAGTTAAATGTGGTCTATTAAACATTAGGTCTCTCTCTTCTAAGTCCCTGTTAGTAAATGATATAATAATTGATCAACATATTGATTTATTCTGCCTTACAGAAACCTGGTTACAGCAGGATGAATATGTTAGTTTAAATGAGTCAACACCCCCGAGTCACACTAACTGCCAGAACGCTCGTAGCACGGGCCGAGGTGGAGGATTAGCAGCAATCTTCCATTCCAGCTTATTAATTAATCAAAAACCCAGACAGAGCTTTAATTCATTTGAAAGCTTGACTCTTAGTCTTGTCCATCCAAATTGGAAGTCCCAAAAACCAGTTTTATTTGTTGTTATCTATCGTCCTCCTGGTCGTTACTGTGAGTTTCTCGGTGAATTTTCAGAACTTTTGTCTGACTTAGTGCTTAGCTCAGATAAGATAATTATAGTGGGCGATTTTAACATCCACACAGATGACAGCCTCAACACTGCATTTAATCTATTATTAGACTCAATTGGCTTTGCTCAAAATGTAAATGAGTCCACCCACCACTTTAATATCCTTGATCTTGTTCTGACTTATGGTATGGAAATTGAAGACTTAACAGTATTCCCTGAAAACTCCCTTCTGTCTGATCATTTCTTAATAACATTTACATTTACTCTGATGGACTACCCAGCAGTGGGGAATAAGTTTCATTACACTAGAAGTCTTTCAGAAAGCACTGTAACTAGGTTTAAGGATATGTTTCCTTCTTTATTATTCCCTAATGCCATATACCAACACAGTGCAGAGTAGCTACCTAAACTCTGTAAGTGAGATAGAGTATCTCGTCAATAGTTTTACATCCTCATTGAAGACAACTTTGGATACTGTAGCTCCTCTGAAAAAGAGAGCTTTAAATCAGAAGTGCCTGACTCCGTGGTATAACTCACAAACTCGCAGCTTAAAGCAGATAACCCGTAAGTTGGAGAGGAAATGGCGTCTCACTAATTTAGAAGATCTTCACTTAGCCTGGAAAAAGAGTCTGTTGCTCTATAAAAAAAGCCCTCCGTAAAGCTAGGACATCTTACTACTCATCACTAATTGAAGAAAATAAGAACAACCCCAGGTTTCTTTTCAGCACTGTAGCCAGGCTGACAAAGAGTCAGAGCTCTATTGAGCCGAGTATTCCTTTAACTTTAACTAGTAATGACTTCATGACTTTCTTTGCTAATAAAATTTTAACTATTAGAGAAAAAATTACTCATAACCATCCCAAAGACGTATCGTTATCTTTGGCTGCTTTCAGTGATGCCGGTATTTGGTTAGACTCTTTCTCTCAGATTGTTCTGTCTGAGTTATTTTCATTAGTTACTTCATCCAAACCATCAACATGTCTATTGGACCCCATTCCTACCAGGCTGCTCAAGGAAGCCCTACCATTATTTAATGCTTCGATCTTAAATATGATCAATCTATCTTTATTAGTTGGCTATGTACCACAGGCTTTTAAGGTGGCAGTAATTAAACCATTACTTAAAAAGCCATCACTTGACCCAGCTATCTTAGCTAATTATAGGCCAATCTCCAACCTTCCTTTTCTCTCAAAAATTCTTGAAAGGGTAGTTGTAAAACAGCTAACTGATCATCTGCAGAGGAATGGTCTATTTGAAGAGTTTCAGTCAGGTGTTAGAATTCATCATAGTACAGAAACAGCATTAGTGAAGGTTACAAATGATCTTCTTATGGCCTCAGACAGTGGACTCATCTCTGTGCTTGTTCTGTTAGACCTCAGTGCTGCTTTTGATACTGTTGACCATAAAATTTTATTACAGGGATTAGCGCATGCCATAGGTATTAAAGGCACTGCGCTGCGGTGGTTTGAATCATATTTATCTAATAGATTACAATTTGTTCATGTAAATGGGGAATCTTCTTCACAGACTATGGTTAATTATGGAGTTCCACAAGGTTCTGTGCTAGGACCAATTTTATTCATTTTATACATGCTTCCCTTAGGCAGTATTATTAGACGGCATTGCTTAAATTTTCATTGTTACGCAGATGATACCCAGCTTTATCTATCCATGAAGCCAGAGGACACACACCAATTAGCTAAACTGCAGGATTGTCTTACAGACATAAGGACATGGATGACCTCTAATTTCCTGCTTTTAAACTCAGATAAAACTGAAGTTATTGTACTTGGCCCCACAAATCTTAGAAACATGGTGTCTAACCAGATCCTTACTCTGGATGGCATTACTCTGACCTCTAGTAATACTGTGAGAAATCTTGGAGTCATTTTTGATCAGGATATGTAATTCAAAGCGCATATTAAACAAATATGTAAGACTGCTTTTTTGCATTTACGCAATATCTCTAAAATTAGAAAGGTCTTGTCTCAGAGTGATGCTGAAAAACTAATTCATGCATTTATTTCCTCTAGGCTGGACTATTGTAATTCATTATTATCAGGTTGTCCTAAAAGTTCCCTGAAAAGCCTTCAGTTAATTCAAAATGCTGCAGCTAGAGTACTAACGGGGACTAGAAGGAGAGAGCATATCTCACCCATATTGGCCTCTCTTCATTGGCTTCCTGTTAATTCTAGAATAGAATTTAAAATTCTTCTTCTTACTTATAAGGTTTTGAATAATCAGGTCCCTCATAGTACCATATCACCCCAATAGAGCGCTTCGCTCTCAGACTGCAGGCTTACTTGTAGTTCCTAGGGTTTGTAAGAGTAGAATGGGAGGCAGAGCCTTCAGCTTTCAGGCTCCTCTCCTGTGGAACCAGCTCCCAATTCGGATCAGGGAGACAGACACCCTCTCTACTTTTAAGATTAGGCTTAAAACTTTCCTTTTTGCTAAAGCTTATAGTTAGGGCTGGATCAGGTGACCCTGAACCATCCCTTAGTTATGCTGCTATAGACTTAGACTGCTGGGGGGTTCCCATCATGCACTGAGTGTTTCTCTTTTTGCTCTGTATGCAGCACTCTGCATTTAATCATTAGTGATCGATCTCTGCTCCCCTCCACAGCATGTCTTTTTCCTGGTTCTCTCCCTCAGCCCCAATCAGTCCCAGCAGAAGACTGCCCCTCCCTGAGCCTGGTTCTGCTGGAGGTTTCTTTCTGTTAAAAGGGAGTTTTTCCTTCCCACTGTCGCCAAGTGCTTGCTCACAGGGGGTCGTTTTGACCTTTGGGGTTTTTACGTAATTATTGTATGGCCTTGCCTTACAATATAAAGCGCCTTGGGGCAACTTGGGGCGCTATATGAATAAAATTGAATTGAATTAATATTGCCTGAGGGAAACATGTATAAAGTGAATAAAATTGGTCCTAGCACAGAACCTTGTGGAACTCCATAATTAACCTTAGTCTGTGAAGAAGATTCCCCATTTACATGAACAAATTGTAATCTATTAGATAAATATGATTCAAACCACCGCAGCGCAGTGCCTTTAATACCTATGGCATGCTCTAATCTCTGTAATAAAATTTTATGGTCAACAGTATCAAAAGCAGCACTGAGGTCTGACAGGACGAGCACAGAGATGAGTCCACTGTCTGAGGCCATAAGAAGATCATTTGTAACCTTCACTAATGCTGTTTCTGCACTATGATGAATTCTAAAACCTGACTGAAACTCTTCAAATAGACCATTCCTCTGCAGATGATCAGTTAGCTGTTTTACAACTACCCTTTCAATAATTTTTGAGAGAAAAGGAAGGTTGGAGATTGGCCTATAATTAGCTAAGATAGCTGGGTCAAGTGATGGCTTTTTAAGTAATGGTTTAATTACTGCCACCTTAAAAGCCTGTGGTACATAGCCAACTAATAAAGATAGATTGATCATATTTAAGATCGAAGCATTAATTAATGGTAGGGCTTCCTTGAGCAGCCTGGTAGGAATGGGGTCTAATAGACATGTTGATGGTTTGGAGGAAGTAACTAATGAAAATAACTCAGACAGAACAATCTGAGAGAAAGAGTCTAACCAAATACCGGCATCACTGAAAGCAGCCAAAGATAACGATACGTCTTTGGGATGGTTATGAGTAATGTTTTCTCTAATAGTTAAAATTTTATTAGCAAAGAAAGTCATGAAGTCATTACTAGTTAAAGTTAAAGGAATACTCGGCTCAATAGAGCTCTGACTCTTTGTCAGCCTGGCTACAGTGCTGAAAAGAAACCTGGGGTTGTTCTTATTTTCTTCAATTAGTGATGAGTAGTAAGATGTCCTAGCTTTACGGAGGGCTTTTTTATAGAGCAACAGACTCTTTTTCCAGGCTAAGTGAAGATCATCTAAATTAGTGAGACGCCATTTCCTCTCCAACTTACGGGTTATCTGCTTTAAGCTGCGAGTTTGTGAGTTATACCACAGAGTCAGGCACTTCTGATTTAAAGCTCTCTTTACAAGATCTAAGATATGATTAAAGTGGTGGGTGGACTCATTTACATTTTGAGCAAAGCCAATCGAGTCTAATAATAATAATTTAAATGCAGTGTTGAGGCTGTCATTCTCAGCATCTGTGTGGATGTTAAAATCTCCCACTATAATTATCTTATCTGAGCTAAGCACTAAGTCAGACAAAAGGTCTGAAAATTCACAGAGAAACTCACAGTAACGACCAGGTGGACGATCGATAATAACAAATAAAACTGGTTTTTGGGACTTCCAATTTGGATGGACAAGACTAAGAGTCAAGCTTTCAAATGAATTAAAGCTCTGTCTGGCTTTTTGATTAATTAATAAGCTGGAATGGAAGATTGCTGCTAATCCTCCGCCTCGGCCCGTGCTACGAGCATTCTGACAGTTAATGTGACTCGGGGGTGTTGACTCATTTAAACTAACATATTCATCCTGCTGTAACCAGGTTTCTGTAAGGCAGAATAAATCAATATGTTGATCAATTATTATATCATTTACCAACAGGGACTTAGAAGAGAGAGACCTAATGTTTAATAGACCACATTTAACTGTTTTAGTCTGTGGTGCAGTTGAAGGTGCTATATTATTTTTTCTTTTTGAATTTTTATGCTTAAATAGATTTTTACTGGTTATTGGTGGTCTGGGACCACCAATGATGATGATGGTGAACCTAAATAAATGAATGTTTTAAAAATTTGAGATGTTTCCCCTCATTAAATGATTGATCTTTATTAAAATGGTCATTTTTATGTTCAACACTTTTCCTTTAGATGTGAAATCTGTTGTAGATTGGTGTAATAAAAATGATTAAGTACTGAATAAATTTGGACTGTTGTCAGCACTAAAATGTGACAGTGAGGTGGAATAGTGAACCTTTTGTTCATTTTGTCATAAAAGCACCAAATTTGTCACAAACATTCAAAATTGGCTGTTTATTTTCAGATATTGAAGCATCCTGGAACTGAGCTCAAATGACCTCCAGGGGTCAGTGAAGAATTACACAGGGGTCAAAATAAAAAAAAAAATGTTCCAGTCATATTGAAAGGTACACCATATTATTTGTCTGATCATAAAGATTGCAAAAAGGTATAGTTTGGACAATCTATGACTGAATGTTGAATTATGGGGTAAAAACAGCAAAAAGGATGACAAAGGTCAATTTCCATTTGTACAGGGGTCAAAAGTTAAAGTTGCTCCAGTTTTGGTAAAAAGTGATGCAAATTATTGGTTGAGTTAAAAGAGATAATAAATGGAATTATATCAAGATTAAATCACACACCAGATCTGACTCTTATCCATAATTTAGATCCATATGTAGTTGGATTAATTTATTGCAGGTTTTGAGATCTTTCCCTGATGAGTTGATTCATCAGTTATTTGTTGTGGATTGTTGTAATAAACATGAGGTACTATTGTTGACACTAAATTGAGTGTATTTAACATTTGTCAGCTTCTTCAATTCTGCAGTTATTGGAGATAAGATAAGATTTATTGGAGGTGGAGAATTAATTTGGTGTTATCTGCTCAGTGTTGAGGTCAGAATGATGCTGTCAGCTGTACAAACACCTATAAACTGTGACTGTGTCCAGTACTTTGCTGATGCACTTTTGGCAGCAATTACAGCCTCAGGTCTTCTTGAATATGATGCCACAAGCTTGGTGCACCTATCTTTGACCAGTTTGGTCCATTCCTCTTTGCAGCACCTCTCAAGCTCCATCAGGTTGGATGTGGAGCGTCTGTGCACAGATATTTTCAGATCTCTCCAGAGATGTTCAGTCGGATTCAGGTCTGGGCTCTGACTGGGCCACTCAAGGACGTTCACAGAGTTGTCCTGAAGCCACTCCTTTGATATTTTGGCTGTGTGTTTAGGGTCATTGTCCTGCTGAAAGATGAACCGTCATCCCAGTCTGAGGTCAAGAGCGCTCTGGAGCAGGTTTTCATCCAGGATGTCTCTGTACATTGCTGCATTCATCTTTCCTTCAATCCTGACTAGTCTCCCAGTTCCTGCTGCTGAAACAAAAAACACAAAACGCTGAAGTCAAAATCTTTTTATTTACTTTTTCTCAAACAAGAGCTGAAAGTTGCAGTATTTAGCAACAAAACGTATTTCCATTTTTTTTTTTTTTTTACAAAGAAATAGGAATTTCTTATAAATACCTAAAGAAAGAGAGAACTGTAGAGTTCAAATTCAAAACATTAAAAACAAGTCTTTACAGTACTGCAGTGTAGTCTACGTGGAACGCAGGTAGAGGCCGTCGACTCACCTAAAAAGACCGGGAATTTCCGTCTACCCACTTCAAATTGCCCCGGGGAACGTGATGGTGTAAATAAAATGAGCGCTTGTTGACTCTAATTTTATTTTCTCCCTTTAAAAGACAGCCATCAGGCGTCCATCACTGCAGAGTGCTCCGTATGTGTCCCATCCCCATTCCCCCTCGCTCGCTCTGCTAGATAAGAGTTTTAATTGGCTCATAGACAGATGGGGGCTGGGCTACCAGCTAATCAGCGCAAAAGCCGCACGCGAACAAGAAGAATGCTGGAGAAAGTATCGATGGTGATTATTACCCGAAAAAATGAAAACAGTTTTAGATTTTTTTTTTTGAAAACGTCCACCTGCTGCTTCAGGGCCGATTGATGAAGTTTGCATCCTGAATGGAGGAGATAAACCTGGCGCTGTCTGCATTGCTGGTAAGTGGGCTAGCCTACGACAGCTAGTTTTTTATTTGTTCACTAAGCTAATGGGCGTTTCACACTGAATACGTCAGACGCGTCAAAAAACGGTCTAAAAAGCATTATTTTCAATGAGACACGTTGCTTTTTAGATGCGTCCGACGGTTCTGATGGGAGCGCGCATTGCCACTTGTCGGCAGGCTGATGCGTTAAAGTTCAATCCAATCCAACTTTCGAAACTCTGAGCCGTGACGTACCTTTGCGTTGTCCAGTAGGAATGACGCGTCGGGCCAAAACACAGAAGACTAGTGGCAGAAACCACTGATCTCTACAAAATGGATCGGTGTACAAACAAACCACTGATCTGTACAAAACGGATTGGTACAGAAATCACTGATCTGTACAAAACAAACGTGTCACAGGACTGCTCATTTATGGAGCAGTTTTCTGAAGAAAAATCCTTGGAAAATGGCTACAAAATCCTTTTGTTGTTGTTTGTTACCTGAGAATTTCTGATTACTGTTTAAAAAAGTTTAGAACACTTGTAATTAAAACAGCTAAATAAATCAATGAATGGTTCTTTAAAACCATTTCATCTGTAAATTAAAACCACCTGTTATTTCAGATTAGATAATTTCTTGTTTAACATAAGGAACCTCTAACATTTATTTTTAGACAAAATAACATGGAAACTTGTACATTTTTTTTTTAAGTCTGGTAGATTATTTATATCTCATTTCAACCAGAAAATTTCTGTGACATAAACCTCTTGATGAATTTTTAATGGTCATTTCAACTTGTAATTTTGCCAAAATATGTAATTGCCTTTAATGTTATCAGGACAGAGTCATTTCTAAAATATGAATTTGAGCACAAGTGGAGAGCTTCTACTTGTGCAAATGTCTTTTGACTTTGATTCGAGGACATTTTTAATGATCCGTTCATTATTGTTAAAATATAAATGAAACCAGCTTTTTAAAAAATAATAGAGTTTTGCCCGTAATCTACAGATGTCTCTTGAGTCCCGTTGGCTGTTGGATAGTGTAGTTTTAAAATGACTGGAATTGGTAAGTGGCATACTCTCTGGTATTAGTTGCATGGTTGTCTTAGTTAGTTAGTTGGTTGTCTTCATACTATATTTTGTGCCACTGATTTGGCCTACAATGTTTCTGTCATGGGTTGAAAGGTTTCTGCAAAGTAAAGCATCTACCATATTTTCATTGTATGTGAATTTTCTGGGAGTTAGCTTCTGTCCTTCAGCGTAGCTGCTGTTTTAATGGAACGTAACGTATACTAATACTAGCTTGTTTATACTGGGTAGGTTTCCTTATAGACCACAAAGCCTACAGGTTCCAGTCCCCCATCTGGACCTGATGATGGACTGTCAACTTCAACAGACATTGTGGTAGGAGGCGTGAGGCTCTGCAGCCAGTGCGTGCTCATGTAGACCGGTGTGTTCTGTTTTGTTTTTGTTTATGCATCTAAACTGTCCACAAACAACGTGGGGCCATGCGGATTATATGTAGGGTGAATGTTGCAGCTGCTGAATTTGACAGTACAGGCTCATATCCGATACTAAATAGAGGGAGGAAAAGTGAACTCTTGCAGTATACTTAGTTGGGAGGCAATAATCTGCTTCTTATTATTGTTAAGAGAACGTTTCTTTCTTAATAACAAGGAGTCACAGTCACTTTTTTTTTTGAGTGACTGTGACTTAAAGTTGTCTTATTTACTGTTAAACAATACACAGTAGCTTGCATATGATACTTTTGGCTGGATTTAAACATATAGAATATAAATGATCAGATGGAAAGTATAGATCTATTTGTTGTTATGGTGTTAAAAATGTTAATAACCGGGGTGCAACACGCGGGGTTGATGACGGGCAAAAAACACAGTCTACCCACTTCAAAAATTTAGACTACGCCACTGCAGTACTGTAGTTTGTCTACATGGTACAGTAACATCAGAATGATACTGTACTTGACAGTACAACCCACTGAGTGGTGGCTGAGGTTTAGGTGGAGACTTTGTCCAGCTTCCCTCAGTGTGGGCCGTGGTGATCACATGGTCCACCAAAGTTGCTCAAATTTCACCTGAAACATTTCTCCTTGTTGGTCTTCTTTGTCTTCCTTGTCCTCTTCCTCTTCCTGTGGGTCTTATCACCTCCATGATTGCAGATTTGACAAAATATCTTACGTGACCTCTATTTGTGGTACCAAAGGTCAGACTGATTGGTGGTGAGTTTTCTGTGTGTTTTCAGGTGTGTGCGTAAGTGTTTCCAATTTGCCTTGTGTCCCCTCAAGAGTATTCCAGGGAATTTGTTGTGTTCAAAGGAAATTTGTTGATTTGTGTAAAACTCTGTCAGGTACCTTGACCAACAGCAGCTGAAGGATAATTCCTGGGGTAACAGAGTGACCCGTTACAGTCCTGTGGGGAAGCCAGGGTGGGCACAGGTAGTCAGCGGTTTTTTTTTAGGGCGCCTTTAGGACATTTTAAAATTGAGAGAATTAAAACATATGGTGTCTCTGTAATTGTGCACACAGACGGTCAGGCCCTCTGCGCTGAAGCTCCACAATTAAACTCCAACATACAGGAATTGCTCCATTCTCATGCTGCCCTATGTGTAATAATAATTTTAGTAATAATTTAATTTAAATGTAATAATTTTTTTGCTGACTAACTCTCTGTGATGGACAAACAGCTATTTATAAGGAAAGTCTGTAACACCAGCTCAATCCTTAACATCGGCGCTATCACTGACGACTTTGACGAATGTACCGCGGATGTCTGTTGTTGTTATTGTGTGTGTGCGCGCGCGAGTGTGTGTCCAGTGAGAACAACAATGTTGAAACTAACTGTGACCGACTGAGTGCCCGGGTGTTGGTGTTTGTGTGATCTGCATTTATTTCATGGTGTTTATTTATTTGTCCCGGCTGAATAGTTTCAGTGCTTAAGTGTGGGCTGACATACTGGGTTGAAAAGGGAAAGGAGGGAAAGCAGTGGAAATTGTGAGGGTAGCTCCCAAGCTTTTCGCCTCCCCACTCCTCCTCCTCTCCCTCTTCTTGTCACTCCACACCCCCACCACTGCTTGAGCGAAAACTGCAGTGGAGTGTTATCAGTTTGTTTAGAGAACAGTGTGTGACATCACACTGACAAAGTGAGGAACCTTGGGATAATGTTTGATCCTACATTGTCCTTTGACCTCCACCTTAGAGATATTACGAGGACTGCTTTCTTCCTCCTGCGAAATATCAATCAATCAATCAATTTTTTTTTTATATAGCGCCAAATCACAACAAACAGTTGCCCCAAGGCGCTTTATATTGTAAGGCAAGGCCATACAATAATTATGTAAAACCCCAACGGTCAAAATGACCCCCTGTGAGCAAGCACTTGGCTACAGTGGGAAGGAAAAACTCCCTTTTAACAGGAAGAAACCTCCAGCAGAACCAGGCTCAGGGAGGGGCAGTCTTCTGCTGGGACTGGTTGGGGCTGAGGGAGAGAACCAGGAAAAAGACATGCTGTGGAGGGGAGCAGAGATCGATCACTAATGATTAAATGCAGAGTGGTGCATACAGAGCAAAAAGAGAAAGAAACACTCAGTGCATCATGGGAACCCCCCAGCAGTCTAAGTCTATAGCAGCATAACTAAGGGATGGTTCAGGGTCACCTGATCCAGCCCTAACTATAAGCTTTAGCAAAAAGGAAAGTTTTAAGCCTAATCTTAAAAGTAGAGAGGGTGTCTGTCTCCCTGATCTGAATTGGGAGCTGGTTCCACAGGAGAGGAGCCTGAAAGCTGAAGGCTCTGCCTCCCATTCTACTCTTACAAACCCTAGGAACTACAAGTAAGCCTGCAGTCTGAGAGCGAAGCGGTCTATTGAGGTGATATGGTACTATGAGGTCCCTAAGATAAGATGGGACCTGATTATTCAAAACCTTATAAGTAAGAAGAAGAATTTTAAATTCTATTCTAGAATTAACAGGAAGCCAATGAAGAGAAGCCAATATGGGTGAGATATGCTCTCTCCTTCTAGTCCCTGTTAGTACTCTAGCTGCAGCATTTTGAATTAACTGAAGGCTGTTCAGGGAACTTTTAGGACAACCTGATAATAATGAATTACAATAGTCCAGCCTAGAGGAAATAAATGCATGAATTAGTTTTTCAGCATCACTCTGAGACAAGACCTTTCTAATTTTAGAGATATTGTGTAAATGCAAAAAAGCAGTCCTACATATTTGTTTAATATGCGCTTTGAATGACATATCCTGATCAAAAATGACTCCAAGATTTCTCACAGTATTACTAGAGGTCAGAGTAATGCCATCCAGAGTAAGGATCTGGTTAGACACCACCGCAGCGCAGTGCCTTTAATACCTATGGCATGCTCTAATCTCTGTAATAAACTTTTATGGTCAACAGTATCAAAAGCAGCACTGAGGTCTAACAGAACAAGCACAGAGATGAGTCCACTGTCCGAGGCCATAAGAAGATCATTTGTAACCTTCACGAATGCCGTTTCTGTACTATGATGAATTCTAAAACCTGACTGAAACTCTTCAAATAGACCATTCCTCTGCAGATGATCAGTTAGCTGTTTTACAACTACCCTTTCAATAATTTTGAGAGAAAAGGAAGGTTGGAGATTGGCCTATAATTAGCTAAGATAGCTGGGTCAAGTGATGGCTTTTTAAGTAATGGTTTAATTACTGCCACCTTAAAAGCCTGTGGTACATAGCCAACTAACAAAGATAGATTGATCATATTTAAGATCGAAGCATTAAATAATGGAAGGGCTTCCTTGAGCAGCCTGGTAGGAATGGGGTCTAATAAACATGTTGATGGTTTGGATGAAGTAACTAATGAAAATAACTCAGACAGAACAATCGGAGAGAAAGAGTCTAACCAAATACCGGCATCACTGAAAGCAGCCAAAGATAACGATACGTCTTTGGGATGGTTATGAGTAATTTTTTCTCTAATAGTTAAAATTTTGTTAGTAAAGAAAGTCATGAAGTCATTACTAGTTAAAGTTAATGGAATACTCAGCTCAATAGAGCTCTGACTCTGTCAGCCTGGCTACAGTGCTGAAAAGAAACCTGGGGTTGTTCTTATTTTCTTCAATTAGTGATGAGTAGAAAGATGTCCTAGCTTTATGGAGGGCTTTTTTATAGAGCAACAGACTCTTTTTCCAGGCTAAGTGAAGATCTTCTAAATTAGTGAGACACCATTTCCTCTCCAACTTACGGGTTATCTGCTTTAAGCTACGAGTTTGTGAGTTATACCACGGAGTCAGGCACTTCTGATTTAAAGCTCTCTTTTTCAGAGGAGCTACAGCATCCAAAGTTGTCTTCAATGAGGATGTAAAACTATTGACGAGATACTCTATCTCACTTACAGAGTTTAGGTAGCTACTCTGCACTGTGTTGGTATATGGCATTAGAGAACATAAAGAAGGAATCATATCCTTAAACCTAGTTACAGCGCTTTCTGAAAGACTTCTAGTGTAATGAAACTTATTCCCCACTGCTGGGTAGTCCATCAGAGTAAATGTAAATGTTATTAAGAAATGATCAGACAGAAGGGAGTTTTCAGGGAATACTGTTAAGTCTTCTATTTCCATACCATAAGTCAGAACAAGATCTATGATATGATTAAAGTGGTGGGTGGACTCATTTACATTTTGAGCAAAGCCAGTAGTGTCTAATAATAGATTAAATGCAGTGTTGAGGCTGTCATTCTCAGCATCTGTGTGGATGTTAAAATCGCCCACTATAATTATCTTATCTGAGCTAAGCACTAAGTCAGACAAAAGGTCTGGAAATTCACAGAGAAACTCACAGTAACGACCAGGTGGACGATAGATAATAACAAATAAAACTGGTTTTTGGGACTTCCAATTTGGATGGACAAGACTAAGAGTCAAGCTTTCAAATGAATTAAAGCTCTGTCTGGGTTTTTGATTAATTAATAAACTGGAATGGAAGATTGCTGCTAATCCTCCGCCCCGGCCCGTGCTACGAGCATTCTGACAGTTAGTGTGACTCGGGGGTGTTGACTCATTTAAACTAACATATTCATCCTGCTGTAACCAGGTTTCTGTAAGGCAGAATAAATCAATATGTTGATCAATTATTATACCATTTACCAACAGGGACTTAGAAGAGAGAGACCTAATGTTTAATAGACCACATTTAACTGTTTTAGTCTGTGGTGCAGTTGAAGGTGCTATATTATTTTCTTTTTGAATTTTTATGCTTAAATAGATTTTTGCTGGTTATTGGTAGTCTGGGAGCAGGCACCGTCTCTACGGGGATGGGGTAATGAGGGGAAGGCAGGGGGAGAGAAGCTGCAGAGAGGTGTGTAAGACTACAACTCTGCTTCCTATAAGCAACTCAAAGATAAATCTGGATGGTGCTAAATAAAATAATGGCTTGTTCATGACAAATGCAATGCAAATCAGCAGTTAGGCTTCATTATTTTTGAACTAGGCCTTAAACTGCTGGACTATTTTTTTGATGCAGTTGTTCACAAAGTGGTGATCCTCACCCCATCTTTGCTTGTGAATGACAGCCTTTTGGGGATGCGCCTTTTATACCCAATCATGACACTCACCTGTTTCCAATTAGGTGTTCTTTGAGCATTCATCAACTTTCCCAGGCTTTTGGTCCAGTACAGTTACTGCAACAGTCAGAGGAATTAGAATTAAAGCTACCAGTCCTTTTCCACTTGCCGAAATGTTTGTAAAACCAGTCAACTATTGGGTTATTGATTGCAGAATTTTCAGCCAATTCCTCAGAGAGTGTCTTCAGTTCAGTCAGGGCTCCAACACATCACTAGTATTTTGTTGCACACCTCTGGCTTTTATAACAGCTTGCAGTCCCTGAGGCATGGACTTAATGAGTGACAAACAGTACTCTTCATCAATCTGGCTCCAACTTTCTCTGATTGCTGTTGCCAGATCAGCTTTGCAGGTTGAAGCCTTGTCATGGACCATTTTCTTCAACTTCCACCAAAGATTTTCAATTGGATTAAGATCCGGACTATTTGCAGGCCATGACATTGACCCTATGTGTCTTTTTGCAAGGAATTTACCCTCTTTTAAGAGTTTGATAATCCTCTCCTTTGTTTCAATTGACATATTTCGTGTTGGAGCCATGATTCATGTCAGTCCACTTGGTGCAACAGCTCTCCAAGGTGTGATCACTCCTTTTTAGATGCAGACTAACAAGCAGATCTGATCTGATGCAGGTGTTAGTTTTGGGGATGAAAATTTACAGGGTGATTCCATAATTTATTCCTCAGAATTGAGTGAGTCCATATTTTTTCCCACTGCTTGGTCTAAAAAAGTAAAAAAGTAACCGTTATAGTGTTTCTTAAAGCCAGATAGTTGCCATTTGAAATGACTTTAGTTTTGTGTCATGTCTGTGATCTGCTTTTTTTCTACAAAATTAAACAACTGAATGAACATCATCCGAGGCCGGTGATTCCATAATTTTTGCCAGGGGTTGTAGTGTTAGTTGTTGACGCATCGCGGAGGATCAGCTGTTTTAACGTGCAGATACGGAGCGGCTTAGCTCAGAATTCTAAATAAATGAGGAAAAAAGCATAAAAATGTCTTTGTAAAGCTCAGTGCTGTTATCACCGCGCTTTAAGAGGTGACGGCAAGTCGTAGCTGCTACAAAAAAAAAAAAAAAAAAAACTCGGATGAAAAGCTCACAGCTCGCTTTACTTCGTAAAAAAAAAAAAAAAAAAATCCGCAGGCCAGTAGGCCATCAGGCCAGTGGGCAAATGCCTGGTGTACAATACTATCAGTCCACCGGTGCGCACTGTAGATGTTTTCCATGATGCACTGTGCAATGAAGAACTGCTTACACCATTTCTGCTACTGATATAGCTGCTGCAATGAAGTAACTGGTTACACACCATTGGGGTGCAGGGTTGGGGGAGCTAAACTGAATGTGGGCCTTAGGGCCCTGTCCCACTGGGGAGAGGATTAATTGCGCATGAATTGAGTATACAAATTGTGGGTGTTCAATGTCGTCCACAACAAACACGGCCAAAAATGACAAATGTCCCAGTATGAATTATGGATATATTAATAATACAGTTGTATCCGCTGTGGCGACCCCGAACACTAAAAACGGGAGCAGCCAAATGGACAACCAACCAACAGTATATAGCGAATATATGATGAACAGTCACGGTTATATAACACGTAGTGAAGAAACTGATCCGACACATTGAGATTATCGCCGCAGTATTACGGCTGTATTATGAATGCATCACACAGGTGTTGCGCGTGCACGGCATCTGCATTGTGGTCATAAAATAAGCTCACTCGGGCCTTTCGGCATCACTATTCACACCAACAACACAGCCTCTGGAGCATTTGCTGGACTTGGACAAGCTGATCACAGAGTTAATGTTCTTGTTGTCACGCGAGGGTTAACTGTTCATGAGTTTGGGGAGCGGGAGGGGGGAAGCCGCTTGGGGTGTGAGACGTGTTTTTTTTTTTTTTTTGAGAGTGTCACAGAAAACAGACTTCAGCATGAGTTGTGGCTAAACAGCAACTCTTCTTTTGTAGGTGTTAAATAAAGGTCCTGGATTGCAGCAGCTATTACGTCTTTGTGGATTTACACAGCCAGACCGGCACTGACTGGAAGGTACGTATGTCACTTTCTGCCACATATAGTAGTTTGGGTTTACGTGATGTGTTTTGTTATGCATTCACAGATTGTCCACAAATCAGCTGCAAAGCAGATGTAATAAAAACGCTTTATTCGTGGCCAATCTGTATGCATTCGCTACAACATATTTTAGTTTGTGATGTGGACATGATGGGCACGATATATATCTGTTTTACACACTGTCCCGGTCCGCTGCCAAGCCGCAAATCCCTGTCATTTGCGGATATCAGCGGTTAACGGTAGATACACTCAACAAAAATATAAACGCAACACTTTTGGTTTTGCTCCCATTTTGTATGAGATGAACTCAAAGATCTAAAACTTTTTCCATATACACAATATCACCATTTCCCTCAAATATTGTTCACAAACCAGTCTAAATCTGTGATAGTGAGCACTTCTCCTTTGCTGAGATAATCCATCCCACCTCACAGGTGTGCCATATCAAGATGCTGATTAGACACCATGATTAGTGCACAGGTGTGCCTTAGACTGCCCACAATAAAAGGCCACTCTGAAAGGTGCAGTTTTGTTTTATTGGGGGGGGATACCAGTCAGTATCTGGTGTGACCACCATTTGCCTCATGCAGTGCAACACATCTCCTTTGCATAGAGTTGATCAGGTTGTCAATTGTGGCCTGTGGAATGTTGGTCCACTCCTCTTCAATGGCTGTGCGAAGTTGCTGATATTGGCAGGAACTGGTACACGCTGTCTTATACGCCGGTCCAGAGCATCCCAAACATGCTCAATGGGTGACATGTCCGGTGAGTATGCCGGCCATGCAAGAACTGGGACATTTTCAGCTTCCAAGAATTGTGTACAGATCCTTGCAACATGGGGCCGTGCATTATCCTGCTGCAACATGAGGTGATGTTCTTGGATGTATGGCACAACAATGGGCCTCAGGATCTCGTCACGGTATCTCTGTGCATTCAAAATGCCATCAATAAAATGCACCTGTGTTCTTCGTCCATAACAGACGCCTGCCCATACCATAACCCCACCGCCACCATGGGCCACTCAATCCACAACATTGACATCAGAAAACCGCTCACCCAAACGACACTACACACGCTGTCTGCCATCTGCCCTGGACAGTGTGAACCGGGATTCATCTGTGAAGAGAACACCTCTCCAACGTGCCAAACGCCAGCGAATGTGAGCATTTGCCCACTCAAGTCGGTTACGACGACGAACTGGAGTCAGGTCGAGACCCCGATGAGGACGACGAGCATGCAGATGAGCTTCCCTGAGACGGTTTCTGACAGTTTGTGCAGAAATTCTTTGCTTATGCAAACCGATTGTTTCAGCAGCTGTCCGAGTGGCTGGTCTCAGACGATCTTGGAGTGAACATGCTGGATGTGGAGGTCCTGGGCTGGTGTGGTTACACGTGGTCTGCGGTTGTGAGGCTGGTTGGATGTACTGCCAAATTCTCTGAAACGCCTTTGGAGACGGCTTATGGTAGAGAAATGAACATTCAATACACGAGCAACAGCTCTGGTTGACATTCCTGCTGTCCGCATGCCAATTGCACGCTCCCTCAAATCTTGCGACAACTGTGGCATTGTGCTGTGTGATAAAACTGCACCTTTCAGAGTGGCCTTTTATTGTGGGCAGTCTAAGGCACACCTGTGCACTAATCATGGTGTCTAATCAGCATCTTGGTATGGCACACCTGTGAGGTGGGATGGATTATCTCAGCAAGGAGAAGTGCTCACTATCACAGATTTAGACTGGTTTGTGAACAATATTTGAGGGAAATGGTGATATTGTGTATGTGGAAAAAGTTTTAGATCTTTGAGTTCATCTCATACAAAATGGGAGTAAAACCAAAAGTGTTGCGTTTATATTTTTGTTGAGTATATATACAGCGCATAGAGTGAGTATGTATTGTGTATGAATTGAGTATGTAAGGCGGATGTTATCCGCATCCAGATTTTTAAGCTACTCAAAAATCCTGGCTGCAGACATGCGTGCCTCTGCGGATGATCACGGGCGTGTTCGGATGACAGCCAACTCATACAGGCATGTTACACAGATATTGTGGGTGTTTGGCGAATATGGGCCAATTTTGCTAGCAATTCATACGCAAATCCTCAAACGCTAGTGGGACAGGGCCCTTACATCTCTTCCAAATAATGGTAATTATATGTATCTGATCCTGTCCTCGTTCTATTTTTCATTGTATTTTTTGATTTTTAAATTTTTTTAAGAGAATGTAATAATACTGTCATTTGTTGGTTGCAACATTGATCGATCCAACAGATTTATTCTTAGGTAAATTACTAAAGAGGTACTTCAATTCACTTTCAATGATCCTAAAAATTTAATCATCTGTGAAACTTTAAACCGTTTGGATAAGACACCTGAAATGGTTGTTCCCTCATCCCTTGGTGTCCTTGCCTAGTCGGTATCCTGTATCAAGCGATTATGGAAGGCTGAATAGCCCATGACGGATAGGATCCCATCTTACACCATGGACGACCTAAGGCAGGAACAGTCACGATTACTTGACCTTGTCTCTGTGGGACTCTGACTCACTAAGACTGCCTATGAGGGTATGGCACAGGATTACTGTGGTGGGGTCAACTGATGCTTTCCCATATGCCCACGTTTGGCGCATATGCCTACATGTTTGGCAATATATTGCTTTTATTGGAGTATTGCATCATTGTCGGGAATTGAATTATCATGGCTAATCGACCTTAATTGTTGACATGATTAAAACATGTCAAAGGGGGGAGCTGTTCATAAATACCTTAGAAATACATATGTCATATAATATTATCAGTTTCAAACTCTCTAAACCCATGTTAATACATTGTTGCATTTGTGCTGGGGTTATGTGAGGTTAAGAGCGATGAGTGTCAGCAAGTTTGCACTGGATCAATATTTTCCTGATATCTGCACAGTACTCTTAAGATATTTGTCTGCACCAAAAGTATATCTTGTAAAAGCTAGCGTCTTTCATTATCTTGTTGTCATTGTGAAAAGACATAACAGCCAGTGGTTTCACCAACATAAGGCGCTGCTTTTATGTCTTTCAAATTTAACCTACTTGGCCACATGGCCTAAACATGACATGGTATTTTTTGATCACGCAAGCACCCGCACTTCTTTATCAATGATGTCAATGGATGTCTAACGTGGATTAGCGGAACTATGCCCATCACTGGTCAGAACTGTGTACTTATTGAGGGAAGGCCTTCCAACTGACATGGATGGTGTCCTTTACCCATGTCTTCAAAGATCTATGTACTCTGTCCATAGATTTTGTTTGTGGTTTGGGGCATGGTTTTCAGTTTGGGTTTGGACTTTTGGTTATGGTTAGGGTTTTTGGTTTGGTATTTGCTCTGGATTTTTTTTATGTGGTGCGCTGTTTGTTTGAGGTTAGATTGACATTTCTGCAAATAGATGCCACCCCACTAGGTTCGGTGTCCTTAGTTCAGTTTCTGTTCCAAGAACAGCAGAAGACTTGACACAAAACAAATTTCCTGTTCATCACTCCACAGCTCCAGCTGACATTTAAATTGGTGTAATGAGGTGCAGCGCGGTGCACAGAGTTGTGGTTTACAGGAACATTGAGGAGCTCAATGGCAAAGGACAGTGAACGTCATCCTGAAGTGCAGAAACACTTCAGTGTGTGTGGAAACACATCAGTGAGTCCAAAACGCCAACACGAGAGAAAACACAAAATGGTACTCCACAGCACCGATGCTGGTGCACGTTTCCTTAACTCAATGAAATATTTAACAAATGTTTTCATTTGAGCTTACGTTTCGTCGTGTTTTTCCAAATGTGTTTCCAAAATCAATGTTCCAATTTTGTTTATTATTCCAATGATGCAGCTTAGTTGTTTTTCTGTAATTGTTTTTTAAGAATTTCAGTGCAATTTATTTTTCAAATACAACCCCTGGCAATAATTATGGAATCACTGGCCTCGGAGGATGTTCATTCAGTTGTTTGGACTGAATGAACATGTCAGTGGACTGACATGAATCATGGCTCCAACACGAGAGATGTCAATTGAAACAAAGGAGAGGATTATCAAACTCTTAAAAGAGGGTAAATCATCATGCAATGTTGCAAAAGATGTTGGTTGTTCACAGTTAGCTGTGTCTAAACTCTGGACCAAATACAAACAACATGGGAAGGTTGTTAAAGGCAAACATACTGGTAGACCAAGGAAGACATCAAAGCGTCAAGACAGAAAACGTAAAGCAATATGTCTCAAAAATCGAAAATGCACAATAAAACAAATGAGGAATAAATGGGAGGAAACTGGAGTCAACGTCTGTGACCGAACTGTAAGAAACCGCCTAAAGGAAATGGGATTTACATACAGAAAAGCTAAACAAAAGCCATCATTAACACCTAAACAGAAAAAAAACAAGGTTACAATGGGCTAAGGAAAAGCAATCGTGGACTGTGGATGACTGGATGAAAGTCATATTCAGTGATGAATCTCGAATCTGCATTGGGCAAGTTGATGATGCTGGAACTTTTGTTTGGTGCCGTTCCAATGAGATTTATAAAGATGACTGCCTGAAGAGAACATGTAAATTTCCACAGTCATTGATGATATGGGGCTGCATGTCAGGTAAAGGCACTGGGGAGATGGCTGTCATTACATCACCAATAAATGCACAAGTTTACGTTGATATTTTGGACACTTTTCTTATCCCATCAATTGAAAGGATGTTTGGGGATGATGAAGTCATTTTTCAAGATGATAATGCATCTTGCCATAGAGCAAAAACTGTGAAAACATTCCTTGAAAAAAGACACATAGGGTCAATGTCATGGCCTGTAATTAGTCCAGATCTTAATCCAATTAAAAATCTTTGGTAGAAGTTGAAGAAAATGGTCCATGACAAGGCTCCAACCTGCAAAGCTGATCTGGCAACAGCAATCAGAGAAAGTTGGAGCCAGATTGATGAAGAGTACTGTTTGTCACTCATTAAGTCCATGCCTCAGAGACTGCAAGCTGTTATAAAAGCCAAAGGTGGTGCAACAAAATACTAGTGATGTGTTGGAGCGTTCTTTTGTTTTTCATGATTCCATAATTTTTTCCTCAGAACTGAGTGATTCCATATTTTTTTTTCCCTCTGCTTGGCCTAAAAAAGTAACCATTACTGACTGCCACAATTTTTTTTTCCTGATTTCTTATAGTGTTTCTTAAAGCCAGAAAGTTGCCATTTGAAATGACTTTAGTTTTGTGTCATGTCTGTGATCTGCTTTTTTTCTACAAAATTAAACAACTGAATGAACATCCTCCGAGGCCGGTGATTCCATAATTTTTGCCAGGGGTTGTATCTTTGTTTCTCAATTTCATGTGTTTTCTATAATATTTAAGTACGACTTGTCAAGAAAGATGACTTTAAGCTTGCTTTTATCTTGTTTTCATCTTGGAATATAGTACGTGCCATTGGATTAATATACATGCTGTTGGATTAAACTGGACAGTGTTCGGTACTTTCCCGGAGTAAGTGAGGTCATACCGGACTTTTCCATTGCAGATGGGGAGGCCCATGGAATGAACTCAGTGGTGAAGACGATGGAATATGTCTAAGATGATTCTAAAATGACAAAGTATGATTAAATGAAGTATTAATGTGTTAAAAGTAATATCTAAGAATGATTCTAACAAGTATGATTAAATAAACTATTAATGTAATAAAAGTAAGAGTTGATTAGAAAAAGTATGTTACAAATAAGTGAAATGAATGATTATATGAGTTGTTTTTCATAAAAAGTGCAGAGTCAGAAGAAAGAGGAAGTGAAGAAGTTGTTTTGATAAAGAATGCAGAGTCAGAAGAAAGAGGAAGTGAAGAAGTTGGTTTGATAAAGAGTGCAGAGTCAGAAAGAGGAAGTTAAGTGATGTCGCAAGCAGAGCAAGAGAAGCTGATAATAAACAACTGATCAAATGATTAAGATGTGGTAAAATATGAAAATGAATAATAAGGAATGAAAATGTTTGTATATGATCATGTGAATTGTTTTTATGTGAAAAAGAGTTGTAATGAAATGATTGAATATGATTGATGTGATTCTAAAGACATGATTTAGAAAAACAAATTCTCAGAAAAGTTGAAGTGTTAACAGAAAAGAGGAACTTGAGAAATAAGTTACTGGCAAGGGGCCGCAGATGGCTTCCAGTAAGGGAAGGAGAAGGGAGGAGGTTTTGAGTCACCATCGTCCCCATGGTAACCAAGATCATCTGAACAGCAAAGAGTCAGCACATATATAAACTGTAAAACACCAGGAAACGGGGTTATTCTTCCAGGGAGAGGTGCTGTTGTCACTTCTCCCCTGCTACGAGGAGATCACAAGACTTGACCATCTTGTGAGCAGCAATTGGAATCGTGGAGTGAGAGGATTGGAGCCATAAGAGATCATTTGAGAGAGTTTTCAACTCCCACTCAGGCCGTCCAGTCACGGAGTAGCAGAGCATTGGAGAATAATCACTGGCCTTAAGTCTGAGTGAGGAAGTTCAACGTTTTCTCTCTCAAGGAACATCACAGCATACCAGAATGGATTAGATCAACTTTTGGTTGATTGAAGAAGGAATAAACTCTTATGTGGATTAATTTCCTGAAGGATTACAACATCACACAAGGAACGTGGTCAGCTAACAACTAATAGCTGATGAAGAGGAAATCAAGTTCATCGAGCTGGGGACTTTAACATCAAAAACCTCCTTCCCTCACTCCTAGAAACATTAAGAAATCAATCCAGTCCAGTCAAAGTAAGATCAGACAGCATTACTGAATCAAAAACAAAAATCTCTGCCAATCATTATTTTGATTATACTTGAATTACTGTTGTGAAATTATCATCATATAACCTATTTTGATTATGTTGTCAGCACTTGCAAAACCTGCAATAAATTTCCAAGCATGCAGTTAAAGTGTTAAGGCTCGGACATTGGATTTATTGATGCTTCTTAAGGTGTAAAAGTTAAAGTTTATTGGGTGTACAACATCAAAAAGTGCTCTAAAAGGTTAGTCTGGTTTTTAATGAAATTAACGCATCCTGGGGACTTGCTATACGAGTCACTAAATTCAAAATCTAGCAACATTCCAAGAGCCCTGATCCATAAGAGGAGAGCTGCCGTTAACGGGCGTGGCCGGTTCGTATCCTGGTTCCAGAGAAGGCTATTCGACCGGCGTGCGAGATCAGGTTCAGCGGGGTGGACGTCCGGATGGAGGCAGTGAGCGGCTAGACGAATCTCCTCGCCACCAGCTTGAACAGCCTTTGTGCAGCCCTGCCGGGTAATACCCGTGGAGACACGAAGGTCGGACCCCAGAGACGGAGAGCTGGTTTTAGTACACAAACACACTCATCGGAGGGTGAGCGTGTATCTAAAAAAAATAACGGGATCTGACAGACTCATCCACGCATTTGTAAAAAAAAAAAAAAATCTTTTCCGAAATATTGCCTTTTTTCCCCGATTTATGAACAGATTTTCCAAAACTTAATGACGTTTTTTGATTTGTAAATACACATTCCAAATGATGCTGTTTTGGCTTTTGTTGTGTTGGAATGTTATGTTTTGCACTTCACAGCCACCGTACATTCTGATTGGGACAAACCACATGACAAAAGGTCAAACAATTGACCCCTGTGGAGGGCACATTTATTTTGCCACAGGAAACACACAAACATGCAACAGGGTGATCACAATGCAACAGACCGATCGTTAAGAAGCCCTTTAAAGTTCAATCAACGTCTCTGCGATGTGTGCGCCAACTTTATCGTTTCGGCACCACTTTAAATAACAATATGCAGACGATGCTGGAGACATGAACCACACCATCATGGGGTGATTAAAAACAGCACTTAAAATACAAAACCTTCAGATGTTTGACGAGCGCGAGCACTAATCTAACCACCCGCAGTATGCTGCAGTACACAGTGCTGACCACTAGGAGCCGGAACTCCAAAGGAGCAACAATGTTTCCGTAAAGCAAAAGCTGCGTGCAGTTTGGTTCATGTGCACTTTAAGGAGAACATGAACCAACAACTCGGTGCACATTCACACAAAACGTTAGCAGTACAGTTTGCGGTAAGAGTACTACAGGAATTACTTCATACGCCACCAGGACTCAGCCACGCCTTCTTATCCCACTTCCACTCTGCATCTCCACAGGAATGAATCCTGAGAGAGCAACAACATTCACCTGAAGAAAATCTATTACAAATCAAAGTCATTTCTCGTATCTAAAGTGTGGATAATCGCTGAAAACAAATAGTTTCTTCTTCAGAAATGACTTTTGCTGCGACACACATACGACGTAATAAGATCTCAAAAATGTTAAATTGCATAAAAACCGTCTCTCTTCATGAATCAGTGTTTCTGATCATCACGCGTTCGCTGCCACAACTGTGTGCACACCTGAAAAGTGGACATCGAGCCACGAACACAACGAATCACACACATCTGGATTTCTGTCACGAATGTGGGATGTTCCCTGATTGGTCCAGAGCTCCAGAGGCGGACTGAGACGTGAACAGGCCGCCACCCTCAGCGCCGCAACGTCCAGTTTAAGGAACCGCAGTGAAGTCCAAAATTACTAAGACACCTGCCTTTGTTTCTTCTCAAGTAAAAGTGATGAATAAAAGCATCACGGGAAGGAGACAGCACTCAGAGAGCACAGGTTCAATCCCGACTCCTGCACTTGGATCCTGCTGCTGAAAACAGAACTTCATGTTTTTGCAGCCATTTTGATTGTGATCTGAATGAAAGCAACCCTGATTTCAGGATGGATGGAATCACAGACTAGAGTCCCTTTATTCAGAGAGTAGTGACGAGTTGGGGAAAAAAAACTTGGTCACATGACTCATGGTACCATTTTGGGTTCACAATAGCGTTTGCCGGGTTGTTGCGCATTTGGAGGCACAAATAGACACAACAAGGGCTTCAAGGTGTACAGATTCCCTTCAGATCAGAAGAAAAATTTGTAAAAATAAAGTTAGCTGTGTGGGATAGAAGCGACTTCATTGTTCACCACCAAAACTAAATCTACCCTTGCGGGATCCCACTAAGAAAAGGCCACTCATGGATTTGAGTGTTTCCGGCAACTATCTGAAGGTGCTATGAATGATTTTTTTCTGCCACTCGATGTCATACTTATGCAAAACTTTGGGACATGAACAACGCTCCCCCTTCAGCCCCTCCCTCAGCATTGAGCAGAAGGTAGTTGGAGCCCTTTAACAGCTCTCTGTGAGAAAAGTCAGAGGTATGTGCATTCTAGTCCAACCATGTTCTTGTTCTTTAGTCCCTAAATTTAATTTTTAAATGCATTTCTGGAAAAGTTGCTGAAATCTGATTTACAATTTTTCAACAGAGATGCAGTGCTCCTTAAAAATGGGGATACAGCAACTTTTTTAAAGGCAACCTCACACCAAACATGCGCACATGGAAACCTCATGCACTAAACATGTAGACGTGGCCAGACTGATAATCTAAAGTGAAGGCAGAAAAGCTGATAGCACAGAGGGAGTGCTGCTTCATTCTATGCAAAGGACACTATTCAGCCACTAAATCTTTACACAGAAAATAGTTGTTGGCAGCTGTCACTGTGTAAAATGTCACAACACCTAAAAAAGCAAACAAACAAAACATGTTCCAAACACTTCAAATTTACATTGTTTTAGTTTTTAGTTTTTTTTGGCTGTTCCAGTGTTTTGCTTGGGGTCACCACAGAATGTGGGACAGGTGGCAGTTAACCTTCTGTCTGGGAGATAAACACATATCTAAGAAAAAGGAATGGCTTGTCCCAATAATTGTGGACCTCAGTGCGGTGTAAACCACAGCAGGCTGATGTGTTGCTTCATTGAAATGAAAGCATGGTGATTGAACGCTGCCTCAGCTACAGACTGATCAATGGGTGACGACAGCACTTTTCGCTGTGTTAAAGAGAAACAACACATCTGTCCATCTCCATCACTTCACTCACACTTACTGGATTTACTGGAACCCCACAGAGGATCAGCGGCACACGATCAGCTGGACAATAACCACAGCAGACGTCGGCACGGTGTCGCAACATCTCGACAGTCCCTGATGAGCCGACAAAGTGACTTTGCCAGACATGATGTGTTCATGTTGACGAGCGAGTGTGACACTCGCCATCTTTACACATTCTACACAGAAGAGTATAAAAATAAACGACCGATGACTCAAGCTAAAGGTAGCTGACACCTACAAATCATTGCAAAACGTATATCAACTTGGGGAAAAAAGATATCTGTCCTTAAAATTCAAACACTTAATTCAACAAAAGTGTTGAATCAGAGTGCAATGGAAGACGACGATTCCCCTCCAGCTTCAGCTCAGACTGGGACATGAGTCCCAACACGGTTTAAATACTCCACTTACACAATTATGCAGCATTTTCTTTAGCTCAGAGGCACAACATCAGTGTCGGGGAAGAGACAAGAGCCAAAATAAATAAATAAACCAGTTCCCAGAGAAGCTTCGATCAACATTTGCATTTTTCTGACAATGATGTGCTTTGCACCTGTTGAAGTCAAGGTGAAAGGTCAAGATCACAGCAGACAACCTAAAGTGAAACCAACAAATCAGTACTCACACGTGACCACTGGTGAGGGCAGTCACGGTCGCACGAGACCTGTAGTCCGCCGGTGAGGGCTGTCACGGTCGCACGAGACCTGTAGGCTCCTGTTGAGGGTGGTCACGGGCACATGCGACCTGCAGTCCATCAGCAAGGGTGGTCACGGTCGCACGAGACCTGTTGTCTGCCGGTGAGGGCGGTCACGGTTGCACTAGACCTGTAGGCCCTCAGTGAGGGTGGTCACGGTCACATGAGACCTGTAGGCCCCTGGTGAGGGTGGTCACAGGCACATGTAACCTGCAGTCCATCAGCAAGGGCAGTCACGGTCGCATGAGACCTGTAGGCCCACGGTGAGGGCGGTCATGGTCGCACGAGACCCGTCGACCCATGGTGAGGGCAGTCACGGTCACACGACACCTTCAGTCCATCAGCGAGGGCGGTGACGGTCGCATGAGGCCTGTAGGCCCCCAGCAAGGGTGGTCACGGTCACACAAGACCTGTAGTCCGCTGGTGAGGGCGATCACGTAGTTAAAATCCCTCTTTACAAAAGAGGGTCACCACAGAGGACCACCAAGGTGGATCTGCTGATTTGGCACAAGTTTTACACTGGATGGCCTTCCTGACCCTACTTCACATTTTGTGAAGGAGTTTTTGATGACATCTAGTGGTAAGGTTTCATGCTGCAGTCCATCCAACAGCCAGTCAGAGTCGACAGAAGCTGTATGCGCAATGTGTTTTTCAGATTTTCATTTGTAGCAGAGACAACAAAGTTATTACAGATAAAATGGATTTGTTTAACACCTGCAAAGTGGTTGGGCATAGAAGGTAGCTGATAAAGTAATTGATAAGTGCTGATCAAACCAATTCGCATGCAACTTTTGATGCACCTGTTCGACTGAGACACTCGAACATCATTTGTTTGGACTAGTGATCGTAAAACACGGTCGGTTAGCAACTGACTGGTGCTAGCAGGCAAGCTAAAGTTAACCCAGTTTGTGCTGTCAAAACCAGATTCATAATGTTACAAGCTTTTCAATAAAGTTTGCTTACCTGTCCACCAATAGGATAAAAAAGACAAACAAAAAAGCCACCAACTCCAGGTCAGTGATAATCCCACCCAGAATAAGGTCCCTCCATTTATTAAAAGTTGTGTGGGTGACGTGAATCTAATAGGATACAATGCCCCGTGAGACCTTCCAGACAAACAGCCTGAACCTCTGCAGAAAAAAACTTTTGTTTTTTTTGGTTGTACTTGGAGTTTGTCTTCTGCTCAAAGTTGGTAGTTTCTTGGTGTTAGTTGAACCCATCTTATCTGTACAAACTCTGGAAAATCCAGTCCAGAGAGCACATTGGCGTCCAGCTGCAATATAAAACTTCCCCACTTGATGTCATCAAAAACTCCTTTAAGGTTCCTTCAAAGCTCCACTGACGTGGTCCAGATACAAAAACAAACAAACAAACAAAAAACCTTTCTTTCTCATAATGGCAACAAATTAGTTGCAATTTTTTAAGGCTCTACTGCAACTGAAGTTGAAATTGGTGAGAAACACTTATCGCGCAGTTAATATCTACGCGTGTGAAATAATATAATACGCCCAAAAGCATTTTTTACACAAGTGTGGTTTTGGCGCTGATCTGACACTGTAGCTGATGCTGTTGTTTCATAGACATTTATTAGATTTCTGTCCCAGCGTCTTATTCTCAGCCAGCGCTGATCACTGGGATTTTTGGGTAATTTGAGGGCGCTGAAACCGAATCTGCTGTTAGTTTTTGCCAATCACATCACGTTTTTGAGATATAAAAACATATTTCTTATATCAAACACTGAAGCAAAAGCTGCAGTCTCACTCACCTCTTCAGTGCCATAAATGATATTATGGCTCTTGTTCACATTTTGTGAACCTGGTTTAAAAACTCTGCTTTTGAAGCTGCTTTTGTGCGATTAGTGGCGTGAAAGTCGTGAGTGAATGAGCATGATAGAGGAAATCTCAGCTCAGATTCTGATTCAACACCCCAAAATTACCCTCAATCAGTTCTCAAAGTCCATGCAAGAAAAAAAAAATGTTGACCAGTGTCACACTTTGAAAAAATAAATAATTTTGGACCATTTTGGAGAAAGTTACCAGATCAGTTTAGACTTTCGAATGGTTCATTTGAAGCTCATGTCATCAGGACAGAAACCCGACTGTGTCTCCTCACAGTTTGTTCACGACTTCTCAGAGGGAAGACCTAAAAATGTCCAAATAAGAAAACCGAACCCTTTTGGGTTTTCACTGCTCTTCCTGCAGGATCCTTCAGTTTGTGGGCCGTCAAGAGGCGCCGGCTGCACGCTGACCTTCAGGATGCGGCCCTGTCCTCTTGGAGAGGGCAGGGCATTGTGGGTGGAGTTCCTTTCTACCAGATGAGACAGCTTTCAGTCCTTCAGGTTGTCCTCGCCGACCCCCTGCGCTGACAGCTCTGTCAGCACGTTGTCCAAGTACTTTGGGTCGGGGTAGCCGTGGCCCGTCAGGTTGGAGCCAAATTCTGTCTTGTGGTGAATCTCGTTCCACACCACCGTGTCCGACTCGCCCGTGGTGCTGGAGGTGCCAATGGTGAAGATGAGGCGTCTGTCCCAAGCCGTGATCAGCAGCTTGAGGACCTGGACTCACAGAAATCAGAGAGGAAAGTCTTAGGACCTGTCACGGGACAAGACTTAACGACAACTTCAAGACCTAAAGAATTCAGTCCATCTCAGATTAAACATCAGGCACCTGAGATTATTAAAGAAAACACGATGTTTACAGATCAACACACACAGACATGCACGTCCATAAGTATTTGGACAGTGAAAATGTTAGTCACATTGCTTCTGTTACAGAGTTAAAAAAACATCCCAGATGTTGTAACATCGACTTTCAGCTTCAGTTCAAAGGCTTTCCCAAAAATATCACATGGATCATTTAGGAATTACATTTTATTCATTCTTTATCTGATACTTATCCAGGTCACTGTGGCAGTAGACCAAGTAGCTCATCCCACACTTCCCCATCCTCAGCCGAGTCCTCTAACTCCTCCTGGGTGATACTGAGGCATTCCTAGACCAGCTGGGAAATATAATCCCTCCAGTTATCACAGATCCTGTGAAACCGCGTGAAAATGCTGTAGTACATATGCCAGGCCTGTATGTAGCACTGTAACACTTCCACAAAAAATGGAGAAGACGACGTGGAGCTAACAACGAAAGCTAAAACTTTAGAAGCCGGCTCATGGATTAAATAAAGTATTTTAATCTGACCTGTTGCCAGAATTCATCATCACAGATGAAAACTGTTTTCCACATGACACCCTTGTTTTGGAAGATAACGTTTGGAAATGCGTTAATTCCTTATGATGGAAGTTACTTAAGGATTTTTTAAAGAAGTCTCTCAGTGTTTGTCTGCTCTGGGTGAGTATTTCAGCTGGAGGATGCCAGCACTTTGCCCCACCAAAAAAAATAATAATATGCTAAATGACACTATAAAATGACACTGTTAACATGTTATAGAGGCGGGGAGATGACATCATCCTTTCAGTTTTCCACAGTTAGACACTTCTGGCATTTTCAAGTTTATGTGATTAGATCAATATTTCACTCATAAGACAAAATAAACATTCATGAATAGAACTGATTATTTTACACAAAATGAGTGTAATGTGATGTTCAACAACATCACGTTAAACAATGTCATGATAATAATAGTAATAATAATAATACATTTAATTTATAATGCACCTTTCATGAATAAAAATCTCAAAAGTGGTACAGGGAACAAAAATAATAAAAAAATAAAACCAAAGATAAACAAAATAATAAAGACAGTGAATTTTAAGATGAAAACAGTCAGCAGAATAGTATCAAACTAAAATAAAATAGAATAAAAAATTTTATTAATAAAATTAATAAAAATTTGGAGAGGAAATGGCGTCTCACTAATTTAGAAGATCTTCACTTAGCCTGGAAAAAGAGTCTGTTGCTCTATAAAAAAGCCCTCCGTAAAGCTAGGACATCTTACTACTCATCACTAATTGAAGAAAATAAGAACCCAGGTTTCTTTTCAGCACTGTAGCCAGGGTGACAAAGAGTCAGAGCTCTATTGAGCCGAGTATTCCTTTAACTTTAACTAGTAATGACTTCATGACTTTCTTTGCTAATAAAATTTTAACTATTAGAGAAAAAATTACTCATAACCATCCCAAAGACGTATCGTTATCTTTGGCTGCTTTCAGTGATGCCGGTATTTGGTTAGACGCTTTCTCTCAGATTGTTCTGTCTGAGTTATTTTCATTAGTTACTTCATCCAAACCATCAACATGTCTATTAGACCCCATTCCTACCAGGCTGCTCAAGGAAGCTCTACCATTATTTAATGCTTCGATCTTAAATATGATCAATCTATCTTTATTAGTTGGCTATGTACCACAGGCTTTTAAGGTGGCAGTAATTAAACCATTACTTAAAAAGCCATCACTTGACCCAGCTATCTTAGCTAATTATAGGACAATCTCCAACCTTCCTTTTCTCTCAAAAATTCTTGAAAGGGTAGTTGTAAAACAGCTAACTGATCATCTGCAGAGGAATGGTCTATTTGAAGAGTTTCAGTCAGGTTTTAGAATTCATCATAGTACAGAAACAGCATTAGTGAAGGTTACAAATGATCTTCTTATGGCCTCAGACAGTGGACTCATCTCTGTGCTTGTTCTGTTAGACCTCAGTGCTGCTTTTGATACTGTTGACCATAAAATTTTATTACAGAGATTAGAGCATGTCATAGGTATTAAAGGCACTGCGCTGCGGTGGTTTGAATAATATTTATCTAATAGATTACAATTTGTTCATGTAAATGGGGAATCTTCTTCACAGACTGAAGTTAATTATGGAGTTCCACAAGGTTCTGTGCCAGGACCAATTTTATTCACTTTATACATGCTTCCCTTAGGCAGTATTATTAGACGGCATTGCTTAAATTTTCATTGTTACGCAGATGATACCCAGCTTTATCTATCTATGAAGCCAGAGGACACACACCAATTAGCTAAACTTCAGGATTGTCTTACAGACATAAAGACATGGATGACCTCTATTTTCCTGCTTTTAAACTCAGATAAAACTGAAGTTATTGTACTTGGCCCCACAAATCTTAGAAACATGGTGTCTAACCAGATCCTTACTCTGGATGGCATTACCCTGATCTCTAGTAATACTGTGAGAAATCTTGGAGTCATTTTTGATCAGGATATGTCATTCAAAGCGCATATTAAACAAATATGTAGGACTGCTTTTTTGCATTTACGCAATATCTCTAAAATTAGAAAGGTCTTGTCTCAGAATGATGCTGAAAAACTAATTCATGCATTTATTTCCTCTAGGCTGGACTATTGTAATTCATTATTATCAGGTTGTCCTAAAAGTTCCCATGAAAGCCTTCAGTTAATTCAAAATGCTGCAGCTAGAGTACTAGCGGGGACTAGAAGGAGAGAGCATATCTCACCCATATTGGCTTCTCTTCATTGGCTTCCTGTTAATTCTAGAATAGAATTTAAAATTCTTCTTCTTACTTATAAGGTTTTGAATAATCAGGTCCCATCTTATCTTAGGGACCTCATAGTACCATATCACCTCAATAGACCGCTTCGCTCTCAGACTGCAGGCTTACTTGTAGTTCCTAGGGTTTGTAAGAGTAGAATGGGAGGCAGAGCCTTCAGCTTTCAGGCTCCTCTCCTGTGGAACCAGCTCCCAATTCAGATCAGGGAGACAGACACCCTCTCTACTTTTAAGATTAGGCTTAAAACTTTCCTTTTTGCTAAAGCTTATAGTTAGGGCTGGATCAGGTGACCCTGAACCATCCCTTAGTTATGCTGCTATAGACTTAGACTGCTGGGGGGTTCCCATGATGCACTGAGTGTTTCTTTCTCTTTTTGCTCTGTATGCACCACTCTGCATTTAATCATTAGTGATCGATCTCTGCTCCCCTCCACAGCATGTCTTTTTCCTGGTTCTCTCCCTCAGCCCCAACCAGTCCCAGCAGAAGACTGCCCCTCCCTGAGCCTGGTTCTGCTGGAGGTTTCTTCCTGTTAAAAGGGAGTTTTTCCTTCCCACTGTCGCCAAGTGCTTGCTCACGGGGTCGTTTTGACCGTTGGGGTTTTTACGTAATTATTGTATGGCCTTGCCTTACAGTATAAAGCGCCTTGGGGCAACTGTTTGTTGTGATTTGGCGCTATATAAATAAAATTAATTGATTGATTGATTGATTGATTGACTAAGATGCAACAGTTTGAAATTATTGAGATGTGTGATAGGTCTGTCTAAACAGATATGTCTTGAGGCTTTTTTAAAAGCTTCCACAGTCTGTGGAGCCCTCAGATGGTCAGGGAGGGAGTTCCAAATATGAGGAGCAGCTGAACAGAAGGCCCTGTCTCCCATGTTGTGAGGTTTGGTGTGAGGGGGACAGAGAAGATTAGTGTTGTATGAACAGAGGGAACGGGAGGGTGTGTGGGGAGTGAGGAGGTCTTTAAGATACAGTAGTGTTCAGAATAATAGTAGTGCTATGTGACTAAAAAGATTAATCCAGGTTTTGAGTATATTTCTTATTGTTACATGGGAAACAAGGTACCAATAGATTCCTTAGATTCTCACAAATCCAACAAGATCAAGCATTCATGATATGCACACTCTTAAGGCTATGAAATTGGGCTATTAGTAAAAAAAAAAAAAAAGTAGAAAAGGGGGTGTTCACAATAATACAACCCCTGGCAAAAATTATGGAATCACCGGCCTCGGCGGATGTTCATTCAGTTGTTTAATTTTGTAGGAAAAAAGCAGATCACAGACATGACACAAAACTAAAGTCATTTCAAATGGCAACTTTCTGGCTTTAAGAAACACTATAAGAAATCAGGAAAAAAAAATTGTGGCAGTCAGTAACGGTTACTTTTTTAGACCAAGCAGAGGGGAAAAAAATATGGACTCACTCAATTCTGAGGAAAAAATTATGGAATCATGAAAAACAAAAGAACACTCCAACACATCACTAGTATTTTGTTGCACCACCTCTGGCTTTTATAACAGCTTGCAGTCTCTGAGGCATGGACTTAATGAGTGACAGTACTCTTCATCAATCTGGCTCCAACTTTCTCTGATTGCTGTTGCCAGATCAGCTTTGCAGGTTGGAGCCTTGTCATGGACCATTTTCTTCAACTTCCACCAAAGATTTTCAATTGGATTAAGATCCGGACTATTTGCAGGCCATGACATTGACCCTATGTGTCTTTTTGCAAGGAATGTTTTCACAGTTTTTGCTTTATGGCAAGATGCATTAAAATGATTTCATCATCCCAAACATCCTTTCAATTGATGGGATAAGAAAAGTGTCCAAAATATCAACGTAAACTTGTGCATTTATTGATGATGTAATGACAGCCATCTCCCCAGTGCCTTTACCTGACATGCAGCCCCATATCATCAATGACTGTGGAAATTTACATGTTCTCTTCAGGCAGTCATCTTTATAAATCTCATTGGAAAGGCACCAAAACAAAAGTTCCAGCATCATCACCCTGCCCAATGCAGATTCGAGATTCATCACTGAATATGACTTTCATCCAGTCATCCACAGTCCACGATTGCTTTTCCTTAGCCCATTGTAACCTTGTTTTTTTCTGTTTAGGTGTTAATGATGGCTTTCATTTAGCTTTTCTGTATGTAAATCCCATTTCCTTTAGGTGGTTTCTTACAGTTCGGTCACAGACGTTGACTCCAGTTTCCTCCCATTCATTCCTCATTTGTTTTGTTGTGCATTTTCGATTTTTGAGACATATTGCTTTAAGTTTTCTGTCTTGACGCTTTGATGTCTTCCTTGGTCTACCAGTATGCTTGCCTTTAACAACCTTCCCATGTTGTTTGTATTTGGTCCAGAGTTTAGACACAGCTGACTGTGAACAACCAACATCTTTTGCAACATTGCGTGATGATTTACCCTCTTTTAAGAGTTTGATAATCCTCTCCTTTGTTTCAATTGACATCTCTCGTGTTGGAGCCATGATTCATGTCAGTCCACTTGGTGCAACAGTTCTCCAAGGTGTGATCACTCCTTTTTAGATGCAGACTAACGAGCACATCTGATTTGATGCAGGTGTTAGTTTGGGGATGAAAATTTACAGGGTGATTCCATAATTTATTCCTCAGAAGTGAGTGAGTCCATATTTTTTCCTCTGCTTGGTCTAAAAAAGTAACCGTTACTGACTGCCACAATTTTTTTTCCTGATTTCTTATAGTGTTTCTTAAAGCCAGAAAGTTGCCATTTGAAATGACTTTAGTTTTGTGTCATGTCTGTGATCTGCTTTTTTTCTACAAAATTAAACAACTGAATGAACATCCTCCGAGGCCGGTGATTCCAGTAGCATCTACTGTTGACGCTACAAACTCAAAACTATTAAGTTCAAACTGCTTTTTTTTTTTTTAGCAATCCTGTGAATCACTAAAGTAGTATTTAGCTGTATAACCACAGTTTTATGATTTCTTCACATCTGCGAGGCAGTCATTTTGTTGGTTTGGAACCAAGATTTTGCTTGTTTACTAGTGTGCTTGGGGTCATTGTCTTTTTTTTTTGCTTTCTGCCAATTTTTTTCTCATATTATCTTTAAGTTTTCATTTTTTAAATAAAAAAAAACAACAACAACAAAATACAGACTGCCAGACAAGACAAAGGCAACTGTCAATAATTATAGAGCAAATTACATTGATATAAAATACAGAAGTAGAATCAGCTTATGACATGACATTGAGCAAGAAATGGTACCCAAGTTCTCTCATGTTTCTGTTTTTGGTTCATACTGTCTAATCACACACACTCCATTTGGATAACAGACACCATTTCACGGAGCCAGTGTTCAAAATTTGGTGGTGTTGTGGACTTCTAGTTTAACAAAATAAGCTTTTTAGCCATCACCATCCCAAGACTCAGCATTTGCCAGATGTCTGTTGTGAGTCCCAGATCCTGTGTAGAACATCATGTAGTACATGTAGAACAAGTATTGCTATGTTGCAGTCCGGTGTAATGTCTCTGGAGTAACACTTTGAAAACCAACTAAAAATTGCAGACCAATAAGAAAATAATTGTGGACAGAACCAGAAAAGATGAGCAAGTGTTCCTTGCACACAGGAACATTTATCACACTGTGGAGACACTGTGGGGAAGATTTTGTGCAATTTTGTTTTAGAATAATGCAATCTGTATATCCCCTTGAATTGATTAAGTCGATAACGACTATTAATGGAACACGAATGGATCTGCACCAACGGATTCTACCAAAGTTCGGCAGAAATGTCAGAATTTAGATCCTCAGTCCATGCCTAATGTAAATGTTCTGTGGAAACTGGGGTGGTAAAACAATATACAAATTTAGAGATAAGATGTTTAGAATCAGGGCTGAGCCGAAGATTATCATAAAATTAATGGGAAGGTGGGGCAGACTCATAGCGTTCAAATGTCTGTTTGACGTAATGCTGAATTTGAAGGTAACGAAAGAAATGTGAATTGGAAATGTTATATTTATCATGCAATTGATCAAAGAAAGCAAAATAATTATCAATATATAAATCGGCTAGTGATACAATACCCTTTTTTTTCCAAATCACAAAGGTTGTATCTAATTGCCCAGAACTAAATTGTGGATTTTGGCAAATTGGGGTATAAATAGAGTTTTAGGTAGCTGATTCCCATTTTTTATTTGTTGTAATATGCACAGCAAATTTTTCAAAATGATATTTTTCTCACATGATTCATCAAGAGCTGGGTTTGAATACAGGAAAGAACAGAGAGAAATATTCTCAACACCAGAAACTTCCAATTTAACCCACAAAGGAATGAGGTCGCTCTGCTCACTCTCTACCATCAGGTCTGCTCGTTTCCAATACGTGAGTGCTCTGGAATTTGCTGCCCAATAATAGTGTTTAAAAATTTGTAGTCCAAGGCCACCATCATCTGTTGATTTTTGAATGTGAGCTTTAGATAACCTATGAGATTTATAACCCCAAACAAATGGCATAATGATGATTTCCAATTTTTTCGATATCCTTTGTCAATTTCAAACCTAGATAGTTAAAGTGATCACTTGCCACACTGAACGGTACTGTCTAAAAATAATTGTGGCAAACCATCTCCCAGTGGCATGAATTCACTCTTCCCCCAATTTATTGTGTACCCAGAAATCCTTCCAAACAAATCTACATATTCTAGCAGTGCAGGAGTGGATGTGTTTGCATTGGCTACACATATCAAAAGGTCATCTGCGTACAAAGTAACACGTTTCTACTGACCCTATTGTAATGCCCTTGATATTCGGATTTTCACGTATCCCAACAGCTAGGGGCTCCAGCGCCAAATCAAACAATAAAGGGGACAGAGGATCCCCTTGTCGCACTCCCCTTCCCAAGGAAAAGGGGACGGATGTAGTCCCATTTGTAATGATAGAAGATCTAGGGTGAGTATACAAAATTTTGACCCACTCAATAAACCTGTCACCAACAGAAAACCTTTTCAGTGCTTGAAATAGGTAAGGCCACTCTATGGTGTCAAATGCTTTGTGGGCATCTAAAGAAAGTATGGCGGCTTCATTATAGTTTTTGTGATTATTATATAGAATATTAAGAATTTTACGGACATTACAAAAAGAATACCTACCAGGGATAAACCCTGTTTGATCAGGGTGTATGATGTGCGAAATACATTTACTTAGCCGCGTGGCCAACACCTTAGTTATAATTTTCAAGTCATTATTCAGTAGGGCAATTGGCCAATAATTCCCTAGATCTGTATCATCTTTTCCCTTTTTTAAAAGAACACATATGTTAGCATCACATAGAGACAACGGGAGCAGTTTGTGTGCAAAAGTATTGCGTATCATTCTTAGTAGCAGGGGGACCAGTTTAACACAAAATGCTTTATAGAATTCAGGGCCATATCCATCTGGCCCAGGGGCCCTTCCAGAGGGGAATGCCTTTATAGCTTCAAGAATCTCAGCTGAACTAAAATCTGAGTCCAAGCATTCCCTTGAAGATTTATCCAACTGTGGAAGAGGCAAAGACTCAAAAAACTTGTTTAGATCATCCGGAGATGCCCTTGTTTTGGATGAATAGATGTCAGAATAAAATTCCCTAAAACGTTCATTAATGTCTTGTAAATCTGTCAACATAGCTCCTGTTTTGGACTTGACCTTATAGATGGCCTGCTTTGCCTGTTCTCCTTTCAGTTGTCTTGCCAACAATTTGTGAGGCTTTTCCCCCGGTTCAAAATTTTTCTGTCTTAATTTCAGCATAGTTTTGCCAACTTGGTCTCCCAGTATGGTATTATATTCATATTGCAATTTAAGAATGTTGTTATAGTCTGATTGTAATTTAGATTTCTTATAATTCTCATCTGCAGTTTTTAACTCTTCATCAATTTCCTGCAGACGGCCACACCTATCTTTGTTATATCTCGCCTCAAAGGAAATTATTTGGTCTCTGATATAATTCTTCAGTGTTTTCCACAATGTTGAATCATTAACTTCATCGTTATCGTTGGTCTTGAGAAATAAAGAAATTTGCTCATTAATATATGTGTTGAATTTAGAATCCGCAAGCAACCTTGGGTTGAATCGCCAAGAATATGTTCGCTGAGGAAGAGAAAGTTTGAGAGTAATGTTGACAGGGCTGTGATCAGAAATTATTATATTGTGATACTTGCTGCTTTCAATGTTCGATATTAATCTAGAATCTATTAGAAAATAATCAATACGTGTATACGATTTGTGGACATTGGAATAAAAAGAATAGCCATGGCTGGTAGGATGTTGAAGCTGCCAAATATCTACTACTCTTTGTGATTCAATTAAGTTTTTCAAAGTCTGTACTGAAATAATATTGGGTGGGGTTGCAGTGGAAAAACTATCCAAGTAGGGATCAAGATAACAAAATCTCCACCAATCATTAAATAACTTGTATCTTTATCAGGAATTTTGTTAAAAACATTACGAAAAAAGGCCGGGTCATCAGAGTTTGGTCCATATAGATTAACCAAGGTCACAGGAAATTTATTTATTTGCCCAGTGACAATGATAAATCAACCATTAGGATCTGTTATGCTGGATTGAAACCTGAAAGGCACTGATTTCCGAAAGAGAACTGCCACACCTCTGGCTTTCAATGTAAATGGTGAATGATATATTTGCGAGATCCAGTTGGATTTAAACTTAATATGTTGTGTATTTTTGACATGAGTCTCCTGCAGAAACATTATGTCAGCCTTCAATGATTTCAAATGTGCAAGCCCCGTATATTCCAGGAGACCAAGGCTAGAAAATTTAAAGGATTATGCTTGTCTGGCATTGACAAACAAATAATAGAACAAAACAAAACCCCCACCCATAGTTTCCCCAAATGAAGCTGAGCTGCCCTCATATGTACTTGGGGCCGCAGGCCAAAAGAAAAACGCAATTAAAGCGATTCTTCCTAAAAGAAAAAAAAAAAAAAAAAAAAAACACCTCAAAAACACATAATATTATTCATATGCCAGCATCAATGTTTACTTATTAACACAGTCCTCATTTTCTCCAAATTAAACAGTTTTGAAACAATATTAGGGTACCGAGATGGCTGGTTAGAGTTCGTTGCCTACAAAAGTCTTGGCCTCCACAGGGTTGGTGAACACTTGATGAGAGATGTGAAGCCGTGCCGGGAAGCGGAGAGAGTGCTGGACCTTTTTCTCTCGGAGCACCTGCAGCACTTCCTTGAAGCCCCGTCGCTGCTCCATGACATCTGATGAGTAGTTGGGGAAAATGAAGATTCTCTTACCGCCGTATTCTAGAGTGCGTTGTCTTCCAATGCGTATGATCTCTTTGTCTTGTGCAAAGTGGACCCGGGCAGTGATAGTGCGAGGTTTGTTATCATCAGCCCTGTACATGCAGTGTGCCCGGTCGATAACTGGGGGCTTATCAAAGTTTTCAGCTCCAAGAAGTTTTGGAATCAGATGTGTCACAAAGTCAGTCGGTCTCCCCTTTTCTTCTTGTTCTGGGATTCCAATGATCTTGATATTATTGCGTCTCAAGCGTGACTCCAGATCTGAAAGCTTGGATCGCAGTGTTTTGTTTTGGTTTTGCACGTATTCAAGTGCAGTTTCCACTGCATGGATGCGCTGCTCATGGTCTGCTGCCTGGTCCTCCACTTCTACTCTTTTCTTAAGAGACTCCTGTTCAGTGAAAAGACTTTCAAGTTTCACTCTAAATTCGTTGAAACGAGCGTTAATAGACCGGAGGATGCTCCTTTCTATTTTTTGCCACATAAGCGGCAATTCGTCCTCCACGTCCAAAGTTTTTGCTAACTTCCCCCTCATTAGCATTAGAAGCAGCTGTAGCATCTGCCTGTCGCTGTTGACTTTTTCCTTTTCCCGGCATTTCACTGTATCAGACGGATGCAAAAAATTGTAGGCAAAGAACGATAGTACTTTTAAAGAGGTATTGGAGTCATAAAAGTTGGCAATTATTACTTAAAAAGTAAAAAAATGATTGTGTACTGAGGAGCTCCGAAAAACACGTCTATCCTCTAGCCATCTCGCTAGCGCCACCCACTGTCTTGTTGAAACACCCATTTCAAGGGCATGTCCTCTTCAGCGTAAGGCAACATGACCTCTTCAAGTATTTTGACATATCCAAACTGATCCATGATACCTGGTATGCGATATATAGGCCCAACACAATAGTAGGAGAAACCTGCCCATATCATGATGCTTGCACCACCATGCTTCACTGTCTTCACTGTGAACTGTGGCTTGAATTCAGAGTTTGGGGGTCGTCGCACTGCGGCCCTTGGACCCAAAAAGAACAATTTTACTCTCATCAGTCCACAAAATATTCCTCCATTTCTCAGTTGATGTCTTCCGGGGGCCAGAGCAGGCGACATTGAAGGAAATTTGAAACTGCTGGCTAAGGCTAAGCGTAAATTTGGTAAGATTGTAATTCACGTCGGCAGTAATGACACCCGGTTACGCCAATCGGAGGTCACTAAAATTAACATTGAATCGGTGTGTAACTTTGCAAAAACAATGTCTTTCTCTGGGCCCCTCCCCTATTGGACCGGGAGTGACATGTTTAGCCACATGTTCTCCTTGAATTGCTGGTTGTCTGAGTGGTGTCCAAAAAATGAGGTGGGCTTCATAGATAATTGGCAAAGCTTCTGGGGAAAACCTGGTCTTGTTAGGAGAGACGGCATCCATCCCACTTTGGATGGAGCAGCTCTCATTTCTAGAAATATGCCCAATTTTCTTAAATCCTCCAAACCGTGACTATCCAGGGTTGGGACCAGGAAGCAGAGTTGTAGTCTTACACACCTCTCTGCAGCTTCTCTCCCCCTGCCATCCCCTCATTACCCCATCCCCGTAGAGACGGTGCCTGCTCCCAGACCACCAATAACCAGTAAAAATCTATTTAAGCATAAAATTAAAAAAGAAAAATAATATAGCACCTTCAACTGCACCACAGACTAAAACAGTTAAATGTGGTCTATTAAACATTAGGTCTCTCTCTTCTAAGTCCCTGTTAGTAAATGATATAATAATTGATCAACATATTGATTAATTCTGCCTTACAGAAACCTGGTTACAGCAGGATGAATATGTTAGTTTAAATGAGTCAACACCCCCGAGTCACACTAACTGCCAGAATGCTCGTAGCACGGGCCGAGGCGGAGGATTAGCAGCAATCTTCCATTCCAGCTTATTAATTAATCAAAAACCCAGACAGAGCTTTAATTCATTTGAAAGCTTGACTCTTAGTCTTGTCCATCCAAATTGGAAGTCCCAAAAACCAGTTTTATTTATTATTATCTATCGTCCACCTGGTCGTTACTGTGAGTTTCTCTGTGAAATTTCAGACCTTTTGTCTGACTTAGTGCTTAGCTCAGATAAGATAATTATAGTGGGCGATTTTAACATCAATCAATCAATCAATCCATTTTTTTTATATAGCGCCAAATCACAACAAACAGTTGCCCCAAGGCGCTTTATATTGTAAGGCAAGGCCATACAATAATTATGTAAAACCCCAACGGTCAAAACGACCCCCTGTGAGCAAGCACTTGGCAACAGTGGGAAGGAAAAACTCCCTTTTAACAGGAAGAAACCTCCAGCAGAACCAGGCTCAGGGAGGGGCAGTCTTCTGCTGGGACTGGTTGGGGCTGAGGGAGAGAACCAGGAAAAAGACATGCTGTGGAGGGGAGCAGAGATCGATCACTAATGATTAAATGCAGAGTGGTACATACAGAGCAAAAAGAGAAAGAAACAGTGCATCATGGGAACCCCCCAGCAGTCTACGTCTATAGCAGCATAACTAAGGGATGGTTCAGGGTCACCTGATCCAGCCCTAACTATAAGCATCTGTGTGGATGCTGTCATTCTCAGCATCCACACAGATGCTGAGAATGACAGCCTCAACACTGCATTTAATCTATTATTAGACTCAATTGGCTTTGCTCAAAATGTAAATAAGTCCACCCACCACTTCAATCATATCTTAGATCTTGTTCTGACTTATGGTATGGAAATTGAAGACTTAACAGTATTCCCTGAAAACTCCCTTCTGTCTGATCATTTCTTAATAACATTTACATTTACTCTGATGGACTACCCAGCAGTGGGGAATAAGTTTCATTACACTAGAAGTCTTTCAGAAAGCGCTGTAACTAGGTTTAAGGATATGTTTCCTTCTTTATGTTCCCTAATGCCATATACCAACACAGTGCAGAGTAGCTACCTAAACTCTGTAAGTGAGATAGAGTATCTCGTCAATAGTTTTACATCCTCATTGAAGACAACTTTGGATGCTGTAGCTCCTCTGAAAAAGAGAGCTTTAAATCAGAAGTGCCTGACTCCGTGGTATAACTCACAAACTCGCAGCTTAAAGCAGATAACCCGAAGGTTGGAGAGGAAATGGCGTCTCACTAATTTAGAAGATCTTCACTTAGCCTGGAAAAAGAGTCTGTTGCTCTATAAAAAAGCCCTCCGTAAAGCTAGGACATCTTACTACTCATCACTAATTGAAGAAAATAAGAACCCCAGGTTTCTTTTCAGCACTGTAGCCAGGCTGACAAAAAGCCAGAGCTCTATTGAGCCGAGTATTCATTTAACTTTAACTAGTAATGACTTCATGACTTTCTTTGCTAATAAAATTTTAACTATTAGAGAAAAAATTACTCATAACCATCCCAAACACGTATCGTTATCTTTGGCTGCTTTCAGTGATGCCGGTATTTGGTTAGACTCTTTCTCTCTGATTGTTCGGTCTGATTTATTTTCATTAGTTACTTCCTCCAAACCATCAACATGTCTATTAGACCCCATTCCTACCAGGCTGCTCAAGGAAGCCCTACCATTAATCAATGCTTCGATCTTAAATTTGATCAATCTATCTTTATTAGTTGGCTATGTACCACAGGCTTTTAAGCTGGCAGTAATTAAACCATTACTTAAAAAGCCATCACTTGACCCAGCTATCTTAGCTAATTATAGGCCAATCTCCAACCTTCCTTTTCTCTCAAAAATTCTTGAAAGGGTAGTTATAAAACAGCTAACTGATCATCTGCAGAGGAATGGTCTATTTGAAGAGTTTCAGTCAGGTTTTAGAATTCATCATAGTACAGAAACAGCATTAGTGAAGGTTACAAATGATCTTCTTATGGCCTCAGACAGTGGCCTCATCTCTGTGCTTGTTCTGTTAGACCTCAGTGCTGCTTTTGATACTGTTGACCATAAAATTTTATTACAGAGATTAGAGCATGCCATAGGTATTAAAGGCACTGCGCTGCGGTGGTTTGAATCATATTTATCTAATAGATTACAATTTGTTCATGTAAATGGGGAATCTTCTTCACAGACTAAGGTTAATTATGGAGTTCCACAAGGTTCTGTGCTAGGACCAATTTTATTCACTTTATACATGTTTCCCTTAGGCAGTATTATTAGACAGCATTGCATAAATTTTCACTGTTACGCAGATGATACCCAGCTTTATCTATCCATGAAGCCAGAGGACACACACCAATTAGCTAAACTGCAGGATTGTCTTACAGACATAAAGACATGGATGACCTCTAATTTCCTGCTTTTAAACTCAGATAAAACTGAAGTTATTGTACTTGGCCCCACAAATCTTAGAAACATGGTGTCTAACCAGATCCTTACTCTGGATAGCATTACCCTGACCTCTAGTAATACTGTGAGAAATCTTGGAGTCATTTTTGATCAGGATATGTCATTCAATGCGCATACTAAACAAATATGTAGGACTGCTTTTTTGCATTTGCGCAATATCTCTAAAATTAGAAAGGTCTTGTCTCAGAGTGATGCTGAAAAACTAATTCATGCATTTATTTCCTCTAGGCTGGACTATTGTAATTCATTATTATCAGGTTGTCCTAAATGTTCCCTGAAAAGCCTTCAGTTAATTCAAAATGCTGCAGCTAGAGTACTGACAGGGACTAGAAGGAGAGAGCATATCTCACCCATATTGGCCTCTCTTCATTGGCTTCCTGTTAATTCTAGAATAGAATTTAAAATTCTTCTTCTTACTTATAAGGTTTTGAATAATCAGGTCCCATCTTATCTTAGGGACCTCATAGTACCATATCACCTCAATAGACCGCTTCGCTCTCAGACTGCAGGCTTACTTGTAGTTCCTAGGGTTTGTAAGAGTAGAATGGGAGGCAGAGCCTTCAGCTTTCAGGCTCCTCTCCTGTGGAACCAGCTCCCAGTTCAGATCAGGGAGACAGACACCCTCTCTACTTTTAAGATTAGGCTTAAAACTTTCCTTTTTGCTAAAGCTTATAGTTAGGGCTGGATCAGGTGACCCTGAACCATCCCTTAGTTATGCTGCTATAGACTTAGACTGCTGGGGGGTTCCCATGATGCACTGAGTGTTTCTTTCTCTTTTTGCTCTGTATGCACCACTCTGCATTTAATCATTAGTGATCGATCTCTGCTCCCCTCCACAGCATGTCTTTTTCCTGGTTCTCTCCCTCAGCCCCAACCAGTCCCAGCAGAAGACTGCCCCTCCCTGAGCCTGGTTCTGCTGGAGGTTTCTTCCTGTTAAAAGGGAGTTTTTCCTTCCCACTGTTGCCAAGTGCTTGCTCACAGGGGGTCGTTTTGACCGTTAGGGTTTTTCAGTAATTATTGTATGGCCTTGCCTTACAATATAAGGCGCCTTGGGGCAACTGTTTGTGATTTGGCGCTATATAAATAAAACTGAATTGATTTGATTTGTTCTTTGGCAAATTGTAACCTCTTCTGCACGTCTTTTATTTAACAGAGGGACTTTGCGGGGGATTCTTGAAAATAAATTAGCTTCACACAGGCATCTTCTAACTGTCTCAGCACTTACAGGTAACTCCAGACTGTCTTTGATCATCCTGGAGCTGATCAATGGCCTTTGCCATTCTGGTTATTCTTCTATCCATTTTGATGGTTGTTTTCCGTTTTCTTCCACGCGTGTCTGTTTTGTTTTTTCCCCCATTTTAAAGCATTGGAGATCATTGTAGATGAACAGCCTATACTTTATTGCACCTGCATATAGGTTTTCCCCTCTCCAATCAACTTTTTAATCAAACTACGCTGTTCTTCTGAACAATGTCTTGAACGTCCCATTTTCCTCAGGCTTTCAAAGAGAAAAGCATGTTCAACAGGTGCTGGCTTCATCCTTAAGCCTGGTTCACACGACAGGATTTTAAAATTATCTTTAGGTTTCCAAAACCTGAGAGACCACACACGTGAAGATAAAAAAATCATGGATCTAACAGGTTTGGTCGTACAGTGTGTGGTGTTCAGCCACATGGTAATAACAACAACACTACACACGAACAGATTTAACACATGAACATTTACAGTTCAGACAGGAAATCTCGCCAAAATCTCTCGAGATTAAATGTGACTTCAGAGTAAACAAACGGAGGTACTTCGTGGACTATTTAAAACAGAGGGAAAAACGATTAAAAAAAAGGAAAAGGAAAGCCGTTCTTTAAAGAAGTGGAGACAGTGCGACCACCGGACTTTCTGGTAAGTCAGAACAGCTGTTTTGATTTTATTTTCCACTCCGTACGTCCGACACCTCGCTTTCTGATTGGCTGCACGTCACATTCAGCAGGCTGTGGGCTCGTTTGTGGTCGGAGGACACAACACACGCTGCGATATCGGGCCAAAAAAACCCAACATGTTGAATATCCCCAATTTGCGATCGGAGCGCTCCTGACGCCCTTCCGAGCAGATCAGAGCGCTCTTAACCCACCACACATGACAGGAATATCTGATAAGATTATCTTTGACGTCATCACGATTGTGGGGGCATCCTTAAGATTGTCGGAAGGGGAAGATCGGGTCCGATATCGGCCTAATTATCCTGCCGTGTGAACCCGGCTTTAAATAGAGGACACCTGATTCACACCTGTTTGTTCCACAAAACTGACGAACTCACTGACTGAATGCCACACTACTACTTTTTACTAATAGCCCAATTTCATAGCCTTAAGAGTGTGCATATCATGAATACTTAGTCTTGTTGGATTTGTGAGAATCTACTGAATCTACTGGTACCTTGTTTTCCATGTAACAATAAGAAATATACTCAAAACCTGGATTAATCTTTTTAGTCACATAGCACTACTACAACCCCTGGCAAAAATTATGGAATCACCGGCCTCAGAGGATGTTCATTCAGTTGTTTAATTTTGTAGAAAAAAAGCAGATCACAGACATGACACAAAACTAAAGTCATTTCAAATGACAACTTTCTGGCTTTAAGAAACACTATAAGAAATCAAGAAAAAAAGATTGTGGCAGTCAGTAACGGTTACTTTTTTAGACCAAGCAGAGGAAAAAAATATGGAATCACTCAATTCTGAGGAAAAAAATTATGGAATCACCCTGTAAATTTTCATCCCCCAAATTAACACCTGCATCATATCAGATCTGCTCATTGACATTGACCCTATGTGTCTTTTTGCAAGGAATGTTTTTGCAGTTTTTGCTCTATGGAAGATGCATTATCATCTTGAAAAATGATATCATCCCCAAACATCCTTTCAATCGTCCAAAATATCAACATAAACTTGTGCATTTATTGATGATGTAATGACAGCCATCTCCCCAGTGCCTTTACCTGACATGCAGCCCCATATCATCAATGACTGGCCTCTACTGGTGGTTGGCTCTCACTGCGGTATTGTAACACTTCCTGTTCCGGAGCACAGCGGTGTTTTGCTGTATCTGTTAGCTGTTTACTCTGCGCAGTTAGATTGATCTAGTTATCTAGATTACGATTTGTTTCCCAGTGTAATCTTTACGTGCCTTAACTAAAGCACTCCTTCTGCTGAATCACCTCTAAATTATTTACACATTATTCACTTTGCGTGTTTTTAGGAATCCGCTAGCTTAGCGTAGCTACTAGCTCTTAGCCGATTTAGCATGGCGGCTTCTCCTGTCTCTCCCGCACTTTTCTGCTCTGGGTGTGAAATGTTTAGTTATTCCTCGGCCTCCTTTAGCAGTAACGGTACTTGTAATAAGTGTAGCTTATTCGTAGCTTTGGAGGCCAGGCTGGGCGAACTGGAGACTCGGCTCCGCACCGTGGAAAATTCTACAGCTAGCCAGGCCCCTGTAGTCGGTGCGGACCAAGGTAGCTTAGCTGCCGTTAGTTACCCCCTGGCAGATCCCGAGCAGCCGGGAAAGCAGGCCGACTGGGTGACTGTGAGGAGGAAGCGTAGCCCTAAACAGAAGCCCCGTGTACACCGCCAACCCGTTCACATCTCTAACCGTTTTTCCCCACTCGACGACACACCCGCCGAGGATCAAACTCTGGTTATTGGCGACTCTGTTTTGAGAAATGTGAAGTTAGCGACACCAGCAACCATAGTCAATTGTCTTCCGGGGGCCAGAGCAGGCGACATTGAAGGAAATTTGAAACTGCTGGCTAAGGCTAAGCGTAAATTTGGTAAGATTGTAATTCACGTCGGCAGTAATGACACCCGGTTACGCCAATCGGAGGTCACTAAAATTAACATTAATTCGGTGTGTAACTTTGCAAAAACAATGTCGGACTCTGTAGTTTTCTCTGGGCCCCTCCCCAATCAGACCGGGAGTGACATGTTTAGCCGCATGTTCTCCTTGAATTGCTGGCTGTCTGAGTGGTGTCCAAAAAATGAGGTGGGCTACATAGATAATTGGCAAAGCTTCTGGGGAAAACCTGGTCTTGTTAGGAGAGACGGCATCCATCCCACTTTGGATGGAGCAGCTCTCATTTCTAGAAATCTGCCCAATTTTCTTAAATCCTCCAAACCGTGACTATCCAGGGTTGGGACCAGGAAGCAGAGTTGTAGTCTTACACACCTCTCTGCAGCTTCTCTCCCCCTGCCATCCCCTCATTACCCCATCCCCGTAGAGATGGTGCCTGCTCCCAGACTACCAATAACCAGCAAAAATCTATTTAAGCATAAAAATTCAAAAAGAAAAAATAATATAGCACCTTCAACTGCACCACAGACTAAAACAGTTAAATGTGGTCTATTAAACATTAGGTCTCTCTCTTCTAAGTCCCTGTTGGTAAATGATACAATAATTGATCAACATATTGATTTATTCTGCCTTACAGAAACCTGGTTACAGCAGGATGAATATGTTAGTTTAAATGAGTCAACACCCCCGAGTCACACTAACTGTCAGAATGCTCGTAGCACGGGCCGGGGCGGAGGATTAACAGCAATCTTCCATTCCAGTTTATTAATTAATCAAAAACCCAGACAGAGCTTTAATTCATTTGAAAGCTTGACTCTTAGTCTTGTCCATCCAAATTGGAAGTCCCAAAAACCAGTTTTATTTGTTATTATCTATCGTCCACCTGGTCGTTACTGTGAGTTTCTTTGTGAATTTTCAGACCTTTTGTCTGACTTAGTGCTTAGCTCAGATAAGATAATTATAGTGGGCGATTTTAACATCCACACAGATGCTGAGAATGACAGCCTCAACACTGCATTTAATCTATTATTAGACTCTATTGGCTTTGCTCAAAAAGTAAATGAGTCCACCCACCACTTTAATCAATCAATCAATCAATTTTTTTATATAGCGCCAAATCACAACAAACAGTTGCCCCAAGGCGCTTTATATTGTAAGGCAAGGCCATACAATAATTATGTAAAACCCCAACGGTCAAAACGACCCCCTGTGAGCAAGCACTTGGCTACAGTGGGAAGGAAAAACTCCCTTTTAACAGGAAGAAACCTCCAGCAGAACCAGGCTCAGGGAGGGGCAGTCTTCTGCTCGGACTGGTTGGGGCTGAGGGAGAGAACCAGGAAAAAGACATGCTGTGGAGGGGAGCAGAGATCGATCACTAATGATTAAATGCAGAGTGGTGCATACAGAGCAAAAAGAGAAAGAAACAGTGCATCATGGGATTCTCTTAGATCTTGTTCTGACTTATGGTATGGAAATAGAAGACTTAACAGTATTCCCTGAAAACTCCCTTCTGTCTGATCATTTCTTAATAACATTTACATTTACTCTGATGGACTACCCAGCAGTGGGGAATAAGTTTCATTACACTAGAAGTCTTTCAGAAAGCGCTGTAACTAGGTTTAAGGATATGATTCCTTCTTTATGTTCTCTAATGCCATATACCAACACAGTGCAGAGTAGCTACCTAAACTCTGTAAGTGAGATACAGTATCTCGTCAATAGTTTTACATCCTCATTGAAGACAACTTTGGATGCTGTAGCTCCTCTGAAAAAGAGAGCTTTAAATCAGAAGTGCCTGACTCCGTGGTATAACTCACAAACTCGTAGCTTAAAGCAGATAACCCGTAAGTTGGAGAGGAAATGGCGTCTCACTAATTTAGAAGGTCTTCACTTAGCCTGGAAAAAGAGTCTGTTGCTCTATAAAAAAGCCCTCCGTAAAGCTAGGACATCTTTCTACTCATCACTAATTGAAGAAAATAAGAACAACCCCAGGTTTCTTTTCAGCACTGTAGCCAGGCTGACAAAGAGTCAGAGCTCTATTGAGCTGAGTATTCCATTAACTTTAACTAGTAATGACTTCATGACTTTCTTTGCTAACAAAATTTTAACTATTAGAGAAAAAATTACTCATAACCATCCCAAAGACGTATCGTTATCTTTGGCTGCTTTCAGTGATGCCGGTATTTGGTTAGACTCTTTCTCTCCGATTGTTCTGTCTGAGTTATTTTCATTAGTTACTTCATCCAAACCATCAACATGTTTATTAGACCCCATTCCTACCAGGCTGCTCAAGGAAGCCCTGCCATTATTTAATGCTTCGATCTTAAATATGATCAATCTATCTTTGTTAGTTGGCTATGTACCACAGGCTTTTAAGGTGGCAGTAATTAAACCATTACTTAAAAAGCCATCACTTGACCCAGCTATCTTAGCTAATTATAGGCCAATCTCCAACCTTCCTTTTCTCTCAAAATTCTTGAAAGGGTAGTTGTAAAACAGCTAACTGATCATCTGCAGAGGAATGGTCTATTTGAAGAGTTTCAGTCAGGTTTTAGAATTCATCATAGTACAGAAACAGCATTAGTGAAGGTTACAAATGATCTTCTTATGGCCTCAGACAGTGGACTCATCTCTGTGCTTGTTCTGTTAGACCTCAGTGCTGCTTTTGATACTGTTGACCATAAAATTTTATTACAGAGATTAGAGCATGCCATAGGTATTAAAGGCACTGCGCTGCGGTGGTTTGAATCATATTTGTCTAATAGATTACAATTTGTTCATGTAAATGGGGAATCTTCTTCACAGACTAAAGTTAATTATGGAGTTCCACAAGGTTCTGTGCTAGGACCAATTTTATTCACTTTATACATGCTTCCCTTAGGCAGTATTATTAGACGGTATTGCTTAAATTTTCATTGTTACGCAGATGATTCCCAGCTTTATCTCTCCATGAAGCCAGAGGACACACACCAATTAGCTAAACTGCAGGATTGTCTTACAGACATAAAGACATGGATGACCTCTAATTTCCTGCTTTTAAACTCAGATAAAACTGAAGTTATTGTACTTGGCCCCACAAATCTTAGAAACATGGTGTCTAACCAGATCCTTACTCTGGATGGCATTACCCTGACCTCTAGTAATACTGTGAGAAATCTTGGAGTCATTTTTGATCAGGATATGTCATTCAAAGCGCATATTAAACAAATATGTAGGACTGCTTTTTTGCATTTACGCAATATCTCTAAAATCAGAAAGGTCTTGTCTCAGAGTGATGCTGAAAAACTGATTCATGCATTTGTTTCCTCTAGGCTGGACTATTGTAATTCATTATTATCAGGTTGTCCTAAAAGTTCCCTAAAAAGCCTTCAGTTAATTCAAAATGCTGCAGCTAGAGTACTGACGGGGACTAGAAGGAGAGAGCATATCTCACCCATATTGGCCTCTCTTCATTGGCTTCCTGTTAATTCTAGAATAGAATTTAAAATTCTTCTTCGTACTTATAAGGTTTTGAATAATCAGGTCCCATCTTATCTTAGGGACCTCGTAGTACCGTATCACCCCAATAGAGCGCTTCGCTCTCAGACTGCAGGCTTACTTGTAGTTCCTAGGGTTTGTAAGAGTAGAATGGGAGGCAGAGCCTTCAGCTTTCAGGCTCCTCTCCTGTGGAACCAGCTCCCAATTCAGATCAGGGAGACAGACACCCTCTCTACTTTTAAGATTAGGCTCAAAACTTTCCTTTTTGCTAAAGCTTATAGTTAGGGCTGGATCAGGTGACCCTGAACCATCCCTTAGTTATGCTGCTATAGACATAGACTGCTGGGGGGTTCCCATGATGCATTGTTTCTTTCTCTTTTTGCTCTGTATGCACCACTCTGCATTTAATCATTAGTGATCGATCTCTGCTCCCCTCCACAGCATGTCTTTCCTGGTTCTCTCCCTCAGCCCCAACCAGTCCCAGCAGAAGACTGCCCCTCCCTGAGCCTGGTTCTGCTGGAGGTTTCTTCCTGTTAAAAGGGAGTTTTTCCTTCCCACTGTAGCCAAGTGCTTGCTCACAGGGGGTCGTTTTGACCGTTGGGGTTTTACATAATTATTGTATGGCCTTGCCTTGCAATATAAAGCGCCTTGGGGCAACTGTTTGTTGTGATTTGGCGCTATATAAAAAAATTGATTGATTGATTGATTGACTGTGGAAATTTACATGTTCTCTTCAGGCAGTCATCTTTATAAATCTCATTGGAAAGGCACCAAACAAAAGTTCCAGCATCATCACCTTGCCCAATGCAGATTCGAGATTCATCACTGAATATGACTTTCATCCAGTCATCCACAGTCCACGATTGCTTTTCCTTAGCCCATTGTAACCTTGTTTTTTTCTGTTTAGGTGTTAATGATGCCTTTCGTTTAGCTTTTGTGTATGTAAATCCCATTTCCTTTAGGCGGTTTCTTACAGTTCGGTCACAGACGTTGACTCCAGTTTCCTCCCATTCGTTTCTCATTTGTTTTGTTGTACATTTTTCGATTTTTGAGACATATTGCTTTAAGTTTTCTGTCTTGATGCTTTGATGTCTTCCTTGGTCTACCAGTATGTTTGCCTTTAACAACCTTCCCATGTTGTTTGTATTTGGTCCAGAGTTTAGACACAGCTGACTGTGCACAACCAACATCTTTTGCAACATTGTGTGATGATTTACTCTCTTTTAAGAGTTTGATAATCCTCTCCTTTGTTTCAATTGACATCTCTCGTGTTGGAGCCATGATTCATGTCAGTCCACTTGGTGCAACAGCTCTCCAAGGTGTGTTCACTCCTTTTTAGATGCAGACTAACGAGCAGATCTGATATGATGCAGGTGTTAGTTTTGGGGATGAAAATTTACAGGGTGATTCCATAATTTTTTCCTCAGAATTGAGTGATTCCATATTTTTTTCCTCTGCTTGGTCTAAAAAAGTAACCGTTACTGACTGCCACAATCTTTTTTTCTTGATTTCTTATAGTGTTTCTTAAAGCCAGAAAGTTGCCATTTGAAATGACTTTAGTTTTGTGTCATGTCTGTGATCTGCTTTTTTTCTACAAAATTAAACAACTGAATGAACATCCTCCGAGGCCGGTGATTTCATAATTTTTGCCAGGGGTTGTATTATTCTGAAAACTACTGTATGTGAGGGCATTGCCATGGATGCATTGGTGGGTGCTGAGAGCAATCTTAATGGATTCTGTAGGTGATGGGGAGCCAGAAAAGGTTATGGAGTATAGGTATGTGTGCCTGTTTACGTACTTTCATCAGCACTGTTTTGAGTGTATTGGAGCCTTTGAAGGTTTTTTCCAGAGATCCCAAAGAGCAGGGACTTACAGTAGTCAAGCCCAGAGGAGATGTCCAAACCAGTGACCCAGTGTCACTCCTGGCAATTAACCCTCAGAGAACATGGCTTCTGGACAGCAACCAAATCATTCATGCTTTTGCTCTTAACCACAACAACATGTGCATTGTGCTGTTTATGAAGACATCAATGGAGGTGAAAGTCTTCTCTCTGCTGCTGTTGACATCTTTTCCTTTAGGCTATGGGCTACATGTGGAGGTCTGCGGATATTTGTATTGAACAGTAGCCTGGGTTTGTGTGTGTGATTTTGGTCATTCTGTATGTCATTCGTGACTGTCGCAGATCAGAATGTGGCTATGTGTACGCACGCACGTGAATCCGGGAGAGGAGTAGCAGAGGAGCCATTGTGACACAAGCCTTATTCATAGCACCCTCATAAAAATGCCAAGCTCCCCCATAGCACCTGCAGAAAAAAATCTCTGGAGCCGCCACTGACTCCAACAGCATTCTCTGTCAAAAAGATTTGACAAAGAAACTTTACGGATTTCTAAGATCAGTATCGGCCAACAAAAAGTATCCGTCAGGCTGTAATATGATGTATAAAGTACTGTGACATGTAACAAATTCATTAATATGCACAAAACAATCCTCAATCACTGCATCTCCTCCCAGAAGGTACCTATGGGTAAAATACCAAGTGTCAATTTAATTCAAGTCTATTATATCGCACATTTAAACACAGTTGCAGCTGCCCAAAGTGCTTCACAATAACAGCAATACAAAACTATAAAATATTAACGAAGGAAACGAATCAAAATCTAAAAATACAGAGCAAGTGTCCAACATGTTTTGTAAATATATCAAGAATCTGAAACGAAGGTTCCTTTGCAGAAACACCACAGGTCATAAATGTGTTGGAACATCATGTCCCACAGCTGAAAGCAGATGAATGGTCAGGACATATCAACTCTTACCTTCCTGCCTTTCTCGTTATCTGGGAGGTAGCAGTGTCGAGGAACCCTCGGGCGCTGAACTCTTCCCAGGGTTGGGGTGCTCATTGGTTCTGGTGAAAATGTCAACAACACAGAAGACCTTACAAGGTTTTCTTGATTTTCAATTACATCAAAATCCCTCAGGAAAAAGCATTTACAGTAAACTCGCCTAAACCCTCATTGTGTAAGCCGGACGTCCGGCATTCACGGATAAAAGCAAAAGTCCCAAGGCTTTTGAATGCTTTTCCATGTAATAAACATCGTATATAACGGATATTTGATCACATCAGACAAAACGGCCCGCCCCATCACAATGTATTTCCATTAAGAAAAAAAATCCTTGCATGTACCGGACATGCAACACAGGTATGCATGGGGTGGTGGTGAGCAAAAACTCTGACTTAATCTTTTTGCCGTTGGACGGATTGTGCAGCGAAGCGGTACAAGCCGCACGCTGAGTAAAATAAGGCCTTTTAGGAGAAAGAGGGTCAGCGCTGATCATCTGAAACGTACTTATTTGCACATTAAAGTGAAGCAGTGTGTTTGTATTTTATTTTTAAAGGATACAGTTTGGTCCACTGATTTCTCTCCACCTCACAAGATGAAGTGAAAGGACACACACTTTAAGTGAATCATGTTTAACTATTCAAAAAATACCTTTATTCGGATTTGATGAGTTTTTGTCAACAGGCTGCACAGTTTATCAGTGCAGCTGTTTCTCACAGGCTGTGTTCACCTTCACATGCAGACTGTCCACAGACCACCTGGGCTTATGGTCCTGGAAAGCTCCAAAACTCTAACGATGTGAAAAAATAAATAATTACCAGGGAAAAATAAATAATTACCCAGGAAACAGAGAGAGAGAGAGAGGAGAGGAGGGAGATAGAGAGAGAGAGAGAGAGCGAGAGAGAGAAGAGATGATGAGAGAGAGGAGAGAGAGAATATCCTAAACTCAGTGGTGGGCACAGTTCTGCTAATCGCTAATTATCAAAGCTAATGTTTTCATTATCGGATTAGCTTTTCAGTTAACCTTGAAAACCGTCAGGGACTATTAATTTTTAGACGCTAACATTTTTTTTGGCAGGCAGGCTTAACAGTTAAAAATCATTTGCGAAGTCTAAAATTAAGATTTTAGTGCCCGTCTGCTACATGTTTTGTAGCAGACAGAGAGCTATGGAGAGGTTCAGCTCAAGCCCCAGCCAGCAGAAGACTGCCCCTCCCTGAGCCTGGTTCTGCTGGCGGTTTCTTCCTGTTAAAAAAAAGTTTTTCCAATAGCTTGAATAATGCCATGAACACTGCCACCTACTGGCCAAGCTTGCTAAAACAATTTTTATTTATTTATTTATTTTTTTGTGGCAGCCTGGCAGCCAGGCCCCTTTTACTGGGGTAGAGTTGAGCTCAGCTCCTCTCAGCTGCTTTACTGCTGCAAAATAAGTAGCAAACAGGAGCCTCCAGCAGTGGGCAGAGCATCAGTTTATGTTTATGATCGGCTTTGATTCTATCAGAAACGATCGCGGTATTCAAACTCAAAATCGACTTATTAGCTGAGAATGTGCTGGAGACAATACTGAAAGTTAGCGGTTTTAGCTTTATAAAAGATTAGCTGATTAGCTGCTATCGAAGCTAACTTTTTGGTTAGCTGTGCCCACCACTGCCTAAACTTTAAAAAAATCATGGCTCGTGTAAAAAGGCTGCTTCAGTTTCACTCAGGAAATGGCACTCGTATTGAGAAAAATTGCCACATGGAATGCTTTGATTTTAACCTGTTTTGTTAAAACAAACAAAACAACAAAAAATTGAGTAACATAATATTAATTTTGACTAGAGCTGGGAAATTGAATTCAAAGTAGTGTATAGCACAATTTTATTTTAAATGTTCTGCCATATGAACGAAAGTGCCATAACGTTTGTTCTGCAAACCCTTAAGAGCATTTGATTATGCAGTTGCAGTTAAGGTGTTAACAACAACAACAGATGAGTTATGGTTTTTAATTACAGACAAACATGAAAGATTTCAAAAGAATCTTTTTTTTACTTTAAACTATTGTAATTACAAGTTATTTAATTGTTCTGAGTTATTTTCATTAGTTACTTCATCCAAACCATCAAGATGTCTATTAGACCCCATTCCTACCAGGCTGCTCAAGGAAGCTCTACCATTACTTAATGCTTCGATCTTAAATATGATCAATCTATCTTTATTAGTTGGCTATGTACCACAGGCTTTTAAGGTGGCAGTAATTAAACCATTACTTAAAAAGCCATCACTTGACCCAGCTATCTTAGCTAATTATAGGCCAATCTCCAACCTTCCTTTTCTCTCAAAAATTCTTGAAAGGGTAGTTGTAAAACAGCTAACTGATCATCTGCAGAGGAATGGTCTATTTGAAGAGTTTCTCATCTCTGTGCTTGTTCTGTTAGACCTCAGTGCTGCTTTTGATACTGTTGACCATAAAATTTTATTACAGAGATTAGAGCATGCCATAGGTATTAAAGGCACTGCGCTGCAGTGGTTTGAATAATATTTATCTAATAGATTACAATTTGTTCATGTAAATGGGGAATCTTCTTCACAGACTAAGGTTAATTATGGAGTTCCACAAGGTTCTGTGCTAGACCAATTTTATTGACTTTATACGTTTCCCTTAGGCAGTATTATTAGACGACATTGCTTACATTTTCATTGTTACGCAGATGATACCCAGCTTTATCTATCCATGAAGCCAGAGGACACACACCAATTAGCTAAACTGCAGGATTGTCTTACAGACATAAGGACATGGATGACCTCTAATTTCCTGCTTTTAAACTCAGATAAAACTGAAGTTATTGTACTTGGCCCCACAAATCTTAGAAACATGGTGTCTAACCAGATCCTTACTCTGGATGGCATTACCCTGACCTCTAGTAATACTGTGAGAAATCTTGGAGTCATTTTTGATCAGGATATGTCATTCAATGCGCATATTAAACAAATATGTAGGACTGCTTTTTTGCATTTATGCAATATCTCTAAAATTAGAAAGGTCTTGTCTCAGTGTGATGCTGAAAAACTAATTCATGCATTTATTTCCTCTAGGCTGGACTATTGTAATTCATTATTATCAGGTTGTCCTAAAAGTTCCCTGAAAAGCCTTCAGTTAATTCAAAAATGCTGCAGCTAGAGTACTAACGAGGACTAGAAGGAGAGAGCATATCTCACCCATATTGGCCTCTCTTCATTGGCTTCCTGTTAATTCTAGAATAAAATTTAAAATTCTTCTTCTTACTTATAAGGTTTTGAATAATCAGGTCCCATCTTATCTTAGGGACCTCATAGTACCATATCACCCCAATAGAGCGCTTCGCTCTCAGACTGCAGGCTTACTTGTAGTTCCTAGGGTTTGTAAGAGTAGAATGGGAGGCAGAGCCTTCAGCTTTCAGGCTCCTCTCCTGTGGAACCAGCTCCCAATTCAGATCAGGGAGACAGACACCCTCTCTACTTTTAAGATTAGGCTTAAAACTTTCCTTTTTGCTAAAGCTTATAGTTAGGGCTGGATCAGGTGACCCTGAACCATCCTTTAGTTATGCTGCTATAGACTTAGACTGCTGGGGGGTTCCCATGATGCACTGAGTGTTTCTTTCTCTTTTTGCTCTGTATGCACAACTCTGCATTTAATCATTAGTGATTGATCTCTGCTCCCCTCCACAGCATGTCTTTTTCCTGGTTCTCTCCCTCAGCCCCAACCAGTCCCAGCAGAAGACTGCCCCTCCCTGAGCCTGGTTCTGCTGGAGGTTTCTTCCTGTTAAAAGGGAGTTTTTCCTTCCCACTGTCGCCAAGTGCTTGCTCACAGGGGGTCGTTTTGACCGTTGGGGTTTTTACGTAATTATTGTATGGCCTTGCCTTACAATATAAAGCGCCTTGGGGCAACTGTTTGTTGCGATTTGGCGCTATATAAATAAAATTGTTTGATTGATTGATTAAGGATTTTATTGAATAAACTGCTGTGTATAAATTAGCAGCTCTGATGTTCCTGACACACATCTACACTATTCTGTGTTTTGGCCTGATGCCTTGTTTCTTTTGGCTTTAAAGTAAGACTGTAACAAAGATTAATAATAAAAAAAAAAACTATGGCGTTTCTTCACACAATTTGGTGCTCAAAATGCAGGCAATAGTGTTTCAGAGGGTTATACATTTCAAAATTTTCTGGGGGAAGCTGGTCCCGCTCTCCCCTATTACCCAGCGCTCAGCACGCGGTTTGCTGCAAGGAGAACTTGAGCGGCTGTAGGAGGACTTTTCCCCCAGCGCTCAGTGCGGGGCTCACTGCTGGAGAACTTTAGTGGCTTCGGTTCTGTCGACTACACCGTCTAGAACCACTTTAAAATTAAAATGGGCATGTAAAAGTTCCGTGCCCTTCTCCATGTCAGTGGCAGCAGTCAACGACAGACTTGCAAAAAAAACAAAAAAACAAAAACTGCATTAATGTGTGATAAAAAAAATTGTTGCCGTTAATTAATGAATGCGATAATGCGTTAACTTGTCCAGCCCTAATTCTGACTTTGACTGAAAAGTCATAAAACAGACCACCAGCACAGCTGTGTACAAAATGAAGTTCAGCACTGACACACTCTGATTCGAGGAAAGTGGGCACCTAATTTTCTTCATTAAAAGACTGGCCATTCATTTCTTTCAAACTGTGCTCAGACACGGGACCTAAATGAGGCAGGGTGTAATTCAAGGGCCGGGGATTATTAACAAAATGCTGCTTGCTGACTGCACTGTAATATCATGTGAGGTTTCACACATATCCCTGGGTGTGGAGAACCAAGCCGCTTTAGATCAGAGCCCTCTGCGGGGCTGCAAACCCTCCCCGCAGCCTGACGCGCACCTGCTGAATGTCTGAGACCGCAAAGGGCTGTGATTTGTCACATTTACTTAACTTTTTCACTCCTTCCTCCTCTGTCACATTTTAAAACTTTTTGCAGTCCGCACACTGATTACATTTCAATCAGGGATCAAACCCGTTTGGCAGAAAAGTCCACAAAAATATGACCAACTTTAGAACACAAAGTCAGAAAAAAAATGCTCAGATGACCTGCAATTCATGGAGAAAAATTGTACGTACAGTAGGTTTGGAGGTTGATCATAGTATAAAGAAGTGGAGCTCATTGAGGGACAAATTAATCCAGAAAAAAACGCTGTTCCCGCTGTAAATTGCATACAGACGCGACAGAGAACTTTAAAGAGTCAAGCGCACGTTGACGTCATTGCATGGCCACGGAGTACAGAGTTGCAGAAGCATAAATCAGGCTTTAGGATTTTAAGGGACTACTGTGCAATGGACTTAGAACAAAAGAGTGACTCATTTTCCCAGTTTTATACATAAACAGATTTTGATTACAACAGACAAAATTCGCTGGTCCACCTGAATCCATTACATGTGAGTTTTACTGTATTGCCATCGTTACCCTCTGTGAAATAATTTCAGAGATTTGCTACTTCACACTTTAAGAACGGCTGCAGACTTCTTTAAATGTTAACTTGCTGGATGATTCCTCATACATCCAGTGGAACAGGCCTGGAGAAGCAAGTGAAACTCCACACAGTCCCTCTTTGTCTTCATTAAAGTTGAAAACATAACTAGAAGAAGATTTCATTAATTTCATTTAAGGCGTGATGTTATACACATTTTCAGTCACCAAGTTGATGCATCATAAAAACACATTCAGATCTTCCAGGTGAAATGAGCCATTTCAGATTTTTTTTAATTTTATTTTTAGTAGCAGGGATCCTTCTTTGACCCCAAAACAGACAAAAGTTAGGACAGTACCAAAACTGCAAATAATCCCCCGCCTCCAGAAGAGACGGGGCGGATTAGGAAATTTAGGCAGAGTAATGAGGTAAAACTCAGTGGAAACATGTATTGTTGTCAGGTATATCAGTATTCCAGATCTTTTTTGGATGACGTGTGCTCTGGACCAAAGACAAAAAGGACCATCCACACTGTTGCCAGCAACAAGTCCAAAAGCCAGGTCCTGTCATAGTCTGGGGTTGTGTCAGTGGTCTTGGAAAAGCTAATTTACACTTCTGTAATGGCAGCATTAATGCAGCAACATACAGTAGTGTTCAGAATAATAGTAGTACTATGTGACTAAAAAGATTAATCCAGGTTTTGAGTATATTTCTTATTGTTACATGGGAAACAAGGTACCAGTAGATTCAGTAGATTCTCACAAATCCAACAAGACCAAGCATTCATGATATGCACACTCTTAAGGCTATGAAATTGGGCTATTAGTAAAAAAAAAAAGTAGAAAAGGGGGTGTTCACAATAATAGTAGCATCTGCTGTTGACGCTACAAACTCAAAACTATTATGTTCAAACTGCTTTTTTAGCAATCCTGTGAATCACTAAACTAGTATTTAGTTGCATAACCACAGTTTTCATGATTTCTTCACATCTGCGAGGCATTAATTTAGTTGGTTTGGAACCAAGATTTTGCTTGTTTACTAGTGTGCTTGGGGTCATTGTCTTGTTGAAACACCCATTTCAAGGGCATGTCCTCTTCAGCACAAGGCAACATGACCTCTTCAAGTATTTTGACATATCCAAACTGATCCATGATACCTGGTATGCGATATATAGGCCCAACACCATAGTAGGAGAAACATGTCCATAACATGATGCTTGCACCACCATGATTCACTGTCTTCACTGTGAACTGTGGCTTGAATTCAGAGTTTGGGGGTCATCTCACTGCGGCCCTTGGACCCAAAAAGAACAATTTTACTCTCATCAGTCCACAAAATATTCCTCCATTTCTCTTTAGGCCAGTTGATGTCTTCCGGGGGCCAGAGCAGGCGACATTGAAGGAAATTTGAAACTGCTGGCTAAGGCTAAGCGTAAATTTTGTAAGATTGTAATTCACGTCGGCAGTAATGACACCCGGTTACGCCAATCGGAGGTCACTAAAATTAACATGACAAAACAATGTCGGACTCTGTAGTTTTCTCTGGGCCCCTCCCCAATCGGACCGGGAATGACATGTTTAGCCGCATGTTCTCCTTGAATTGCTGGCTGTCTGAGTGGTGTCCAAAAAATGAGGTAGGCTTCATAGATAATTGGCAAAGCTTCTTTTATTTAACAGAGGGACTTTGCGGGGGATTCTTGCAAATAAATTAGCTTCACACAGGCGTCTTCTAACTGTCACAGCACTTACAGGTAACTCCAGACTGTCTTTGATCATCCTGGAGCTGATCAGTGGGTGAGCCTTTGCCATTCTGGTTATTCTTCTATCCATTTTGATGGTTGTTTTCCCATTTTCTTCCACACGTCTGTTTTTTTTTTTTTTTGTCCATTTTAAAGCATTGGAGATCATTGTAGATGAACAGCCTATAATTTTTTGCACCTGCGTATAAGTTTTCCCCTCTCCAATCAACATTTTAATCAAACTACACTGTTCTTCTGAACAATGTCTTGAACGTCCCATTTTCCTCAGGCTTTCAAAGAGAAAATTATGTTCAACAGGTGCTGGCTTCATCCTTAAATAGGGGACACCTGATTCACACCTGTTTGTTCCACAAAATTGATGAACTCATTGACTGAAAGCCACACTACTATTATTGTGAACACTACTGTATGGAGCAACATATGCTGCCTTCAAGACAACATCTTTTCCACAGATGTTCACACATTTTTCAACAACGCAAAATGACATTTTGGACACATTACAAAGACATTGCTGCAGAAGAAGTGAGTATGGGTACTGGACTGGCCTGCCTACAGTCCAGACCTGTCCCCAGTAGGGAACATGTGGACAGTTTTGACAGGAAAAATAAAAATAAAATACAAAGTGAGGACTCCGTACTGTTGGATGTCTTAAGATGTGGTTTCTTGGTGTCCTCAGCATCAAAATGTCTGCAGTGTTATGAGAAAGAATAGCAACATTATAAAGTGGTAAATACCTCAGTGTCACTTCATACTGTCTGCAATGAAATCCAAGTCTATATGGTATGTTCTACATTGTCCCAAATGTTTCTCAGTGGCTCAAAGAGCTTTTTGTTATCGTGTACCCGTTCTGTGGAATGGTCTTCTTGTGACCGTGAGGCAGTCAGCATCCATGGACATTTTTACGTCAAGAATTAAAACCTATTTTTATTCTCTTTCTTATGAATAGTTTTTTTTTCTGTTTTACTCTTTTACTTCTGTTTTTAATTATGTATTTGAATTTTAAAATTTTATTTATTTATTTTAATTTTTATGTTGAACTGTTCTGTGTGAGGTGCCTTAGGACAGCTTTTGTTGTGATTTGGCGCTTTATAAGCTGATTAAATTGAAATTAATTTTGATTTAGGGTTAGACAGATCTGTCCTTCTTTGCTAATACCACTTTCCTGTGCACGTGTCTGTGTCTTCTGTAACTAAACTCCTTGGGGACGCGTCGTTTGAACAGATGTGATGTGACTTGGATACTGTTGCTCTCCTCCGTGTGTCATTTGTGGGCTTTCCAGGGGCCACAGACTGTGGAGCTAATAAAGTATCCTGCTGTGCTTCAACAGTTTCACATTAAACTGTCAAAACAGTTACCTCCTAGTTTTTACTTGTGTCTAACCCGTGGCTATTTCACCTTCATTAAATGCCACCAAACTACCCAAGTAAACTTTGTGGAACCCGGTGGAACAGAAAACTTTTACATTCTGAGGAGGATCAGCAAAATGTACTGGAGGCAGGAACATTTACAACATCCTGACCCGAGCGGCAGGATGACCTTCAGTATCTTCTCGTCTGTTGTTAAAAGACCTTCTCTTATTCTGTCTACCCAGGCGGTGGGGGGCAGAGATGGATCTGACAGTTGCTGTCCTGGCAGGAACAGCACTGTCTGGCATTCTGCAGATGAATCAAATCAAATCAATTTCATTTATATAGCGCCAAATCACAACAAACAGTTGCCCCAAGGCGCTTCATATTGCAAGGCAAAGCCATACAATAATTACAGAAAAACCCCAACTGTCAAAACGACCCCCTGTGAGCAAGCACTTGGCGACAGTGGGAAGGAAAAACTCCCTTTTAACAGGAAGAAACCTCCAGCAGATCCAGGCTCAGGGAGGGGCAGTCTTCTGCTGGGACTGGTTGGGGCTGAGGGGAGAGAATCAGGAAAAAGACATGCTGTGGAGGGGAGCAGAGATCAATCACTAATGATTAAATGCAGAGTGGTGCATACAGAGCAAAAAGAGAAAGAAACACTCAGTGCATCATGGGAACCCCCCAGCAGTCTAAGTCTATAGTAGCATAACTAAGGGATGGTTCAGGGTCACCTGATCCAGCCCTAACTATAAGCTTTAGCAAAAAGGAAAGTTTTAAGCCTAATCTTAAAAGTAGAGAGGGTGTCTGTCTCCCTGATCCGAATTGGGAGCTGGTTCCACAGGAGAGGAGCCTGAAAGCTGAAGGCTCTGCCTCCCATTCTACTCTTACAAACCCTAGGAACTACAAGTAAGCCTGCAGTCTGAGAGCGAAGCGCTCTATTGGGGTGATATGGTACTATGAGGTCCCTAAGATAAGATGGGACCTGATTATTCAAAACCTTATAAGTAAGAAGAAGAATTTTAAATTCTATTCTAGAATTAACAGGAAGCCAATGAAGAGAGGCCAATATGGGTGAGATATGCTCTCTCCTTCTAGTCCCTGTCAGTACTCTAGCTGCAGCATGTTGAATTAACTGAAGGCTTTTCAGGGAACTTTTAGGACAACCTGATAATAATGAATTACAATAGTCCAGCCTAGAGGAAATAAATGCATGAACTATCTATAATTATCTTATCTGAGCTAAGCACTAAGTCAGACAAAAGGTCCGAAAATTCACAGAGAAACTCACAGTAACGACCAAGAGGACGATAGATAATAACAAATAAAACTGGTTTTTGGGACTTCCAATTTGGATGGACAAGACTAAGAGACAAGCTTTCAAATGAATTAAAGCTCTGTCTGGGTTTTTGATTAATTAATAAGCTGGAGTGGAAGATTGCTGCTAATCCTCCGCCTCGGCCCGTGCTACGAGCATTCTGGCAGTTAGTGTGACTCGGGGGTGTTGACTCATTTAAGCTAACATATTCATCCTGCTGTAACCAGGTTTCTGTAAGGCAGAATAAATCAATATGTTGATCCATTATTATATCATTTACTTACAGGGACTTAGAAGAGAGAGACCTAGTGTTTAATAGACCACATTTAACTGTTTTAGTCTGTGGTGCAGTTGAAGGTGCTATATTATTTTTTCTTTTTGAATTTTTATGCTTAAATAGATTTTTACTGGTTATTGGTAGTCTGGGAGCAGGCACCGTCTCTACGGGGATGGGGTAATGAGGGGATGGCAGGGGGAGAGAAGCTGCAGAGAGGTGTGTAAGACTACAACTCTGCTTCCTGGTCCCAACCCTGGATAGTCACGGTTTGGAGGATTTAAGAAAATTGGCCAGATTTCTAGAAATGAGAGCTGCTCCATCCAAAGTGGGATGGATGCCGTCTCTCCTAACAAGACCAGGTTTTCCCCAGAAGCTTTGCCAATTATCTATGAAGCCCACCTCATTTTTTGGACACCACTCAGACAGCCAGCAATTCAAGGAGAACATGCGGCTAAACATGTCACTCCCGGTCCGATTGGGGAGGGGCCCAGAGAAGACTACGTTTTTGCAAAGTTACACACCGATTCAATGTTAATTTTAGTGACCTCCGACTGGCGTAACCGGGTGTCATTACTGCCGACGTGAATTACAATCTTACCAAATTTACCCTTAGCCTTAGCCAGCAGTTTCAAATTTCCTTCGATGTCGCCTGCTCTGGCCCCCGGAAGACAATTGACTATGGTTGCTGGTGTCGCTAACTTCAAAGCCAAAACACTTGATGTCCTGCTGTTCAAAGTGTCAGAGGGTTACCTTCAACGCTGTGGTCTTGTGCGTGTCTCCTCGTTTTGTATTCTCCCAGGCCTGCCTGTTCTGTGGTGACCAGTTTCCACTCATTTTCAACTGAAAGTGTTCATGTTTGGCATTAAAACAGCTCTGATAAGATAACGTTTGGTGGTGCAGATGGTAAAGTCACTGGTCATCTAAACAGACACAGTCACCTCAGCTCCCCCGACTCAAACCCAAAACAAGCACTCATTCAAGAGATGAAACACCAACCAACCAGCCAAGGAGGATCTGGGTCATGTGATCATCACCATGTAATGATTCTATAAGTCAAAAATTGGTTTATGAATAACAAAATTTTCTGGAGGCATGGTGCTCGAGTCAAGGAAGGAAGGGCACATTTTGGAGGCAATCAGAAGCTGCCTCAAAATGCGCTTTAATGTCCAGCACTGTCTGATGTTTTTCCTTTCATCTTGTTTAATATTCTACCCTTATGATGTCACAAAGGTTTGATGGAGCCAAGTCATAAACCTGCCATGCTGCTACCTGGTGGAGGTCAGAGTATGCCTTCCATTTTAAGATCCGAACTCTTCCCTTGTTTTAAAATGACTTTTTTTTTTTTACACTCATCAACACTCAAACATCAACTTGGGCTCCACAAAACAGCATGTCTGGCAAGCGGCTAAACCGCTAGTGAAATGGGTTGAACCGGTTTATGCTCAAAAACTAGTGAGTCAATGACTTTGTTAACAAACATAAGATTAACTTAATTTATCCTGAAGGAAATGATTTAATCAGAGTACAGAAACACTGAACAATGTTTTTGTTTTACAATAAGTACAACAAATTTACTCTGAGTAACTCTGTTTATGTATTCATCGTGGAACATCAAGGAAGATCAACAACACCAGACGCAGAAAGCCAATGTACGGGCCCAACAGTAAATCTGAAGCTGCACCTCTCCATCCTTCTGTTCCCAGAGTGTGTGATGCTGTGAACTCAATCTGAAGTGACGATGGTCACAGAGGGACAGAGTCTCCACTGCTACTTAGACTTCTCCTGTCATCAAGTACAACCCCAATTCCAGTGAAGCTGGGACGTTGTGTAAAAAAAAACAAAAAAACAGAATACAATGATTTGCAAATCCTCTTCAACCTATATTCAATTAAATACACCACAAAGACAAGATATTTAATGTTCAAATTGATAAACTTTGTTGTTTTTGTGCAAATATTTGCTCATTTTGAAATGGATGCCTGCAAAATGTTTCAAAAAAGTTGGGATGGGGCAACAAAATACTGGAATGGAATGGTCATAGAACACCTAATTGGAAACAGGTGAGTGTCATGATTGGGTATAAAAGGAGCATCCCCAAAAGGCTCAGCCATTCACAAACAAAGATGGGGTGAGGATCACCACTTTGTGAACAACTGCGTGAAAAAATAGTCCAACAGTTTACGAACAATGTTTCTCAATGTTCAATTGCAAGGAATTTAGGGATTCCATCATCTACAGTCCATAATATAATCAGAGGATTCAGAGAATCTGGAGAACTTTCTACACGTAAGCGACAAGGCCGAAAACAAACATTGAATGCCAATGACCTTCGATCCCTCACGCAGCACTGCATTAAAAACCAACATCATTGTGTAAAGAATTTTACCGCGTGGGCTCAGGAACACTTCAGAAAATCATTGTCAGTTAACACAGTTCGTCGCTACATCTACAAGCGCAAGTTAAAGCTCTACCATGCAAAGCGAAAGCCATACATCAACAACATCCAGAAATGCCGCCGCCTTCTCTGGGCCCGAGCTCATTTGAAATGGACAGATGCAAAGTGGAAAAATGTGCTGTGGTCTGACGAGTCCACATTTCAAATTGTTTTTGGAAATCATGGACGTCTTGTCCTGTGGACAAAAGAAGAAAAAGACCATCCAGATTGTTACCAGCCCAAAGTTCAAAAGCCAGCATCTGTGATGGTATGAGAGTGTTAGTGTCCATGGCATGGACAACTTACACATCTGTGATGGCACCATCAATGTTGAAAGGTACATCCAGGTTTTGGAGCAACACATGCTGCCATCCAAGCAACATCTTTTTCAGGGACGTCCCTGGTTATTTCAGCAAGACAATGCCAAGCCACATTCTGCATGTGTTACATCAGCATGGCTTCATAGTAAAAGAGTGCAGGTACTAGACTGGCCTGCCTGCAGTCCAGATCTGTCACCCATTGAAAATGTGTGGCGCATTATGAAGCACAAAATACAACAACAGAGACATATTTTGTGCGACTGTTGAACAAATGAAGTCGTACATCAAGCAAGAATGGGAAAGAATTCCACCTACAAAGCTTCAACAATTAGTCTCCTCAGTTCGCTTATTGAGTGTTGTTAGAAGGTGATGTAACACAGTGGTAAACATACCACTGTCCCAGCTTTTTTGAAATGTGTTGCAGGCATCCATTTGAAAATGAGCAAATATTTGCACAAAAACAATATAGTTTATCAGTTTGAACATTAAATATCTTGTCTTTGTGGTGTATTCAACTGAATATAGGTTGAAGAGGATTTGCAAATCATTGTATTCTGTTTTTATTTACATTTTGCACAACATCCCAACTTCATTTGAATTGGGGTTGTAAAAGCGGCTTCGATATTTGGGTGATTCTTAGACTACGGGCACTTATTATCCTTTGATCATATTGTATGAAAAACAGAAAAAAGGGGAAATTTCACACTTTTATAGTTATCTTTACAATGAAAGTGTTTTAAGAAATTTGTTCTAGTAGTCTATGATGACTTTTTCACCTTTTTTCAGCATCATTATATGCAAATATTGCCGTTTTGTGCTTGTCCCACACCCAGACTTTTGATCTTCAATGATCAAAATGAATGGTAAAAAAATGTTTTTTCTAATGTTTTAAAATATCTCTGAATAAAATATCAGTAAAATAATCAAAACATAATCGGGGTATTCAAAGTCATACAACCGTTGTGATTTTTTTTAAACAAAAATGTAGTTGTCCCACACTACTGCTGTAATTTCCACCACAACGCTGTAATGTCCCTTTAAACAGTTTATATGAAAGATTGTTTGGGTAGTTTCTATGGAGATAAACAGTGACATCAGAGCACATGTATATAGCGCCAAATCACAACAAACAGTTGCCCCAAGGCGCTTTATATTGTAAGGCAATGGTGTGGTGGAAATTACATTTACAAGGCCAATAGTGCCCGTAGTTAAAGAATCACCCATTTACGTTCAGTTCAGAGTTCAGTCTCTTACTCGCTCACTCTCTCTTTTTCTCTTAAGAATGTCCTCTAATAAACTTTACTATGATCTCTTTGTCTTTGCCACGATATCTAGCTGAAGAACCCAGACTATACATAGGTCAAGACAGTCTGCTGCAGAGGGACGCATGACGGCACAGGAAGCCATCTCACCGCTCCCGTAACACAGCTCAGTGCCGTGGACACAGCTGCTGTTGGTGGAGGAGGGGGGGCACTTCTCACAGGAGAACAGTCGCGATCCATCAAAATTAGAAAGTGCAAGAGCAAACATCTGGGGGACGGATTGTGAATGACAGACACCATTATGTCCATGACAAGTCATCGTACCAGAGTGAATTCCAAGCTGCCATTTAAAAGTAAAACGGACACATAACAGTCCCCAAAGTCATAAACCAAACAAACAAAGATTCAAAGAGAATCCTGACCTGGATGCCAGCGGGAATATCATAGACGATGCGGATGGTCTTGGAGTCCAGGTGTCCCGGCAGGCAGTGGGGGATGACGTGGTACTCCATCTTCCCAGGAGGCTGCGTTCCTGTTTTCTCCCCATAGATGGTCTTACACGTGGGACACTGAAGACTGCCGTCCTGGTTTAAGTAAAAAAAAAAAAAAAAAGAAAAAAAATTCACAACAACATGAAGACGGCGACCATTAGTGTGAAATTATCTTCAGAGTAACTGGTTATCGTTATACTTCTGTTGCTCAGATCAGTGATTGGCTCCTTTTGTTTGTTGGCTGGATTCCTCCAGAATGACTGAACTGGATGTTTTTAATCTGAAGAGAACTATCAGTTGTTATAAAAAGAAGAATCTGTTTTGTTTTGGTGATGATCCAGAATGAAATTAGAATGAACAATCTGGATCCGGATCACCTGCCAAATTCAGTGGAGTCTTCCGTGCCCTAATATCTATCTGTGCTGGAAAGTTCATCAAACTCCATGTAGTACTTTTGATGTAATCCTGCTAACAGACAGACAAATAAATAATGTCCTTAACATTTCTTGAAACAGAGATTTTGATGATTTTTTTTCAATAACTGAAAGACTAAATAACACATTAGAATTTAAAGATTTATGCAGATGATTCTTCTAATGACAATTATGTGACTACATACAGCAGACGCAAGTTCTACCTTATTCCTGAATAGAGTATTTGGTCCTCTGTCAAGTTTGCAAGTTTTTCCACCTACAAAGAATGGAGAGGTCTGTAGTTTTTACTGTAGGTACACTTCAACTGTGAGACAGAATCTTAAAAAAAATCCAGAAAATCACATTGGATGATTTTTAAATAATTTGCATTTTATTGCATGAAATAAATCACCTACCAACCAACAAGAATTCTGTCTCTCACAGACCTGTTAGTTCTTCTTTAAGAAGCCCTCCTATTCTGCACTCTTTACCTGTATTAATTGCAGTGATGCCTGTAATGCGTTACTTAGTAACGCGTTACTCTAATCTGACCACTTTTTTTAGTAACGAGTAATCTAACGCGTTAATCTTTCCAAATCAGTAATCAGATTAAAGTTACTTCTCCAAGTCACTGTGCGTTACTATTATTTTTGCATTGTGGGTCGATAGCAGCATTAAACTTGATCCGTGGGCAGGGGGTCGGGGTTCGACTGAACTGCCCACTTTAAGTGGGCTATGAGCTTTTCATCCGCGGTTTTCTGCAGCAGCTCGTCCTCACCTCTTAAAGCGCAGTGACAACAGCACACCTGCACTGAGCTTTACAAAGACATATTTATGTTTTTTCCTCCTTTATTTAGAATTCTGAGCTGAGCTGCTCCGTATCTGGTCAAAATGCACCTAAACTCTTTCTGATGACCACATGATGTGAAAACGCAATAAAACTTTCTTACCTGTAAATCTGGTCATGTTTTCTGCATAAATAAATGTTATCCATTCTTTGTGCTCAACCACCAAAGCAGGGGCGAATCCAGATGGAATGGGGGCGTGGGGCAAGGATGTGCCCCCCCAACAACACCCCTAGATTAAAGGTCCAGTTTTGAAGCCTTTTTTTTTTTTTTACTACAACTACTAATACTACTTATAATAATAATAATTTCAACAAGTAAAATGTTTAGAGAGAATTTAAATGTTAGAAAAATGTTAGAAAGAATTGAATAGTTACATTTATAAACAATGTAGGCTAGAAATTGCAAGTTTTACTGTTACAGTGCTGTCAACAGTTAAATATGAGGTCAAGAAAGAGGTCTTTATTTTACTTTTTATAAAACAAGTATTTATTTTCATTGAAGTCAAGAAAGGGTGACTATAAAGCGAGTTTTGGCTAAACAAGTATTGTCATGTTGAGGTGGCAGAGGGTTGTTGTCGACAGCTGGGGAAAGTAACTAAAAAGTAACTAGTAATCTAACTTAGTTACTTTTACAACTGAGTAATCAGTAAAGTAACTAAGTTACTTTTTCAAGGAGTAATCAGTAATTGGATTACTTTTTCAAAGTAACTGTGGCAACACTGATTAATTGCACCTGTTTGAAGTAGTTACCTGTGTAAAAGACACCTGTCCACACAGTCAATCACACTCCAACCTGTCCACCATGGCCAAGACCAAAGAGCTGTCTAAGGACATCAAGGACAAAACTGTAGACTTGCAAAATCCACAGTGGATCAAATACTTCTTTGCCTCACTGTAGGTGTGTTCATGACGTACACATTATGTTTGTACACATGGGAACGCACATTAGAGCATTACGCTACAAAAAACTGAAAACAAAAATGAACAACAAATTCAGAGCGTCATGCAGTCCAGCGGAGCTGTGGACTCAGAGTGACATCACCATGCTGTTACTCGCCTTATTGCCGTTGTTGTACATGGCCACCAGGCACAGCAAATGGTACATGTGCCCACACTTGCCAAGTTTGCCCACCAGCTCTGGCTTGATGCCTTTGTGCTGCAGGATGCCATCGTAGCCAGATGACATCACCAGCCTCTCCATGCAGATGGTACAGTCCTGGAATAGCAGCAAACATTTCAGCTGTCACTCCACACCGCGATGTGTTCAGGGACGTCTATGGAACATCTATTTCCTTACCTCATCTGGCATCACTTTAATCTTCTCTGTGTATCGTCGCACTACGTCCTCTGGGTTTTTCCCTTGATGTAGAAGAAATCACAAGAGAGACGTGATGACCGTTACAGAAATACTTCCACACGGAAAAGACAGAACAGCTGCTTCATTCACTCTTGGTGAGATATACTGTATTTTTCTGGGTATAAGTCACATCAGAGTCTAAGTTGCAGGACCTCCCAAACTAATAAAAAAAACAAACAAACAAAAAAAACAAACAAAAAAAAATCTTCCTGAAAATCAAATACAATCTGTGTGTAGAAGGATTTTTTGATTCATAGTCTGATCAAAGACACTTACCGTTATGAACGGTTAGAGTTGGCTGTTTATCTAATTAAACCCTACGTACCAGCCCAGGCTTTATATTCTCAGGGCGCAGGACTACTGTGTGTCCCTAGGGTGAATAAGAAGTCTGCAGGTCATAGAGCTTTCTCTTATCGTGCCCCTGTTCTGTGGAATGATCTCCCTGCATCAATAAAACAATCAGATTCTGTAGAGACTTTCAAGTCCAGACTTGAGATGCACTTATTTTCCCTTTCGTATGGCTAGCATACTGACATAGTATGTTACTATGCTTTTTACTCTTAATTCATAAAATTTGGAATTGTTTTGTAATCTGTGTCGGTATTTGTGTCGGTAGCATGGACCAAGCAGAGGGTCACCCTGTTGAGTCTGGTCTGCTTGAGGTTTCTTCCTCAGAGGGAGTTTTTCCTTACCACTGTCGCCTGTGTGCTGCTCTGGGCGTTGGTAAGGTTAGACCTTACTTGTGTGAAGCACGTTGAGGCAACTTTGTTGTGATTTGGCACTATATAAAATGAAATAAATTGAAAAATTGAAAATTTATCACACAGATACAAGTGAACCACCATCTGAGTTACGACCCAGGACCCCCATTTATCAACCGTTCATACGCATAGATTTGTGCTTAAACTGTGCTAACATTTTTATACAAAGTGTAGAATTTACCAACCTGTACTTAGGAGTGTGAGTAACTACATGCATAAGCACAGCATCTAATGGTGGAACAGGGAACTGCAACTAGAAAGCATTGTTACTGTTACAGCAGGCAAACCCTTTCACATGCATTCTTTATTTCCTCTAAGGGAGTAACTTTGATTTTGATATTGATGGGGACACAAAAGTGCTCCAAGACAAAGATTTTTTGCATTACCAATCATAAGTTCATGTCATGTAGATGTTATAGGTTAACGAGCCATCCCAATGGTTAGGGAGTTGGTCTTTCAATCACAGGGTTGCAGGCTCAAATCCCAACCTTACCTCTCTTTACACCTCCATCCATGAATGGAGTGACCTTGAGCAAAGCAACTAACCCAACATTGCTCCAGGTATAAATTTAAATTGAATTAATTGACGATGGATATTTAACACGAAGTATTGCAATGACCCTATCTGCTAGTGTTGTGACGTTCGTGAATAGGGATGGGTATTGATAAGATTTTATCGATATCGATGCCATTATTGATTCTGCTTATCGATCCAATTCTTTATCGATACCTCGTGAATTTTGTACTAAAAGTAGGCTTTACAGGTTTTCTATGTATTTCATTGAGTCTTAAAGTAAATAAATATGAAATTGGTCACACTATCCTTGATCTCTGGACATAAATACAAATAAAACTGTGTTTCGCTTTGAAGTTATTAATTCCGACTGGACTCTATCGTTCTAACTTGACTGGGCAGAGAGCCGCGTAGCGTTTGGAGCTGTGTGAACAGAACGGAGGACGATTCTCGTTTCTTTCTCGCAACAAGACAGGAGTCCCAATTAGTAACTTTAATCCGCACAAAAGTGACTCACGATTCACATATTCAGGGATGAATATGAAACAAAAAAAGCTGAAACCCAAAATTACCCCCAACACCACCTGCACGAAAATGAATTCTAGAAGCTCTGAAATGAAATACAATATGGAACTATTCCAGACAATAAACTGTAGTGAGTGCAGCATCCATTTAGTGAGAAAAAACCCCAACTTTCCTTATTCAAATTCATTCCAGTAGTATTCTGCTCTTACTTGGATTCAGCAGTTTTCTAGCTTGGCAGATAGTTCTGGAGGAAATCACTGAAGAAATTAATAAACTGAAAATATGGTTTGACCAAAACAAATTGTCATTAAACTTAAATAAAACAGGGATGAAATGGAGGTCTAAGAGTCACTAGGTGTTCACAGGAAACAATTATTTATTTCTGTATGTATGTATGTATTTATGTATGTTCATTGTTAGTTGGTTTTATATTTTCTGTTGTGTTTCTATTCAGGTTCTTTTTGTCTCTTTCTCTAAAACTGTATATAATAAGTATATATTGTATATAATAATCATTAGATTATAATATATAAACAAAAATAAATTTTAAAAATATTACAATTTGAAAACAAATGCACCCGAACATGATGACAGCTGCAACTGCTTAATGCTAATTTTTAACATTGAAAATGCCATAGACATGCTAAATCGATCCTGTTTTTAAGTTATAAAATACATCTATCAACTGTTTCAGAAGACCATAACAGGTCGGTTTAACATAAAAAAGGTAAATAATACTCAGACATATGTTCTATAGGGTTTTAGCGCGGGAAAATTAAGCGAAAGAAAAAGAATAAAGAAGCAATCGAAGCACTGTTTCAATCTGCGAACCACTGCTTCGATTGGTTCAAGGTTCAAAGCAAAGCCGCGCTGCAGAAAAGTTGATTACGGACCCGCTGCAGGGTCTCACACACCCCCTGGTGTTCTGAAGCGGTCTCTCATCCAAGCCCTAAGCAGAACCTACTCTGCTGAACTTGTGAGATCTGATGGGATCGCCTATGTCCATAAGTGGCTGCAACTGAATGGTCATTACGAATGGTTGTGTTCAAAACTATAAGTGGACTCGTTGTTACCACCTAGTGTTGCCACTTGCTGTGTCTATTTTTATTTATTTAATATTTTTAAATATTTTAGTCTCACTGCTGTGACCTCACATGCGCCTCGATCTCCGTTTCACAAAAGTTGGTTTTCTTTTCCCTCATAGGTGTTGTATGGCTGGGGGGCCTGGCTGCCTTTTTGTTTCTGTCTTTTGTTTTTCCTTCCAGGTGGCTTGCATTTGGGACTGAGTGGCTGTGTTGCTGAGGTTATCAGGACCTCACCCTGATCACCTGCGGCTCGTCAGGACTCACAGCTGAGGTGCATCTATATGGATTGGAACATGGTGGCATTTAAGACTGGAGTATACAGTGTGTATTTGCCAGAGACTCGACCTTGTGACCAGACGGGTGAGATCGTCGTCTCGGGAGCCATCTCATCATCAGTGGATGCAGAGAACGTCCAGGGTTTGATGCACGGTCTGTGAAAGAGGAGGGGGTGAGGTCTCACGCTCGTCAGCACACTTCCTGAGGTACGTTAGATTTTGTGACTAACGTTTATACAGTCAGTAAATGTGGTGTCCCTCACACCTTATTATATTGAGCTGTATGTTAGTCATGTATCGGCTTCCACTGCAGTGGAGTTTTGTGAACTGGATGTTCCATGCCTGCAGGTTGGGAAGCTGATTAGTAATCAAGCCAGGAAGTGTTTGCTGTTTGTACACCTTTAAGTGTTCTCTCTGTGTGTAGAGTGTGGACTCACATAATGGTTCCTTCTTTCACAGACTCGGTTTGTTGCGGCCACCCGGGGGGTGTCGGCGGGGTCCTTGGGTCCGAACAGCTTCTGGCTCCGGACCGTTAGCGCTGCTGGGAGCGCACCACGCCAGACCGCACTTTCTTTCTGTTATTTTTGTATCACTGTTATGTATTAAATTCAGTTAGCCTTTGTACCGTGCTCTGCTTATTTCATACTGGGTCCTTCAAACGCTGGTCGGTTCTCCGAGCTGCGTCCGACACATAACAATAGGTGTTATTCTAGTGAGGAACACCAGGAACAAACAGATGTTTTGTTACCATATAAGGTCAATTTAGGGTGTTTCTGAAAGCAAATGACCATGAACGTGCACGAGAACGTGCTTTAGAACACATGGGTTTGATAAATGATGTGTGTGTACATCTGGTGTCTGCCGGTTTGATAGCAAGTCAACTCTGGGAGCATGCGCTGGTGCTGCGCTTCATTCACCACACCACGGTACCACACTGCGTCCTGGATGGCAACCACCCAGACAGACAACATATTCTGGACACGTGCAGACGCTTGATGTTTTTTTTGTCTGTGCACACGTACTATTACATATGTTAAAATTCACAAGTAAAAGCTCATATCTTAAGATAAATCTCAGTGGTACAATCTGAATGTGCAGTGTGATGAAGGGACAAACCTGTAGGAGGCGCCATACACCCCACACATATGGGCATAACATGCATTTTCACTGTTTACAGTAATTCTTGACCTCTACACTATTTATCAGTATGTTGCCTCAATATATTTATTGACAAATTAATTTCAGATATGATTAACAATAATAATATCAACAGCTACACCACGTCCACATTCCAGAGTATCAGATGTTACTTCAGCTTTTAAAAAGTCAAGTTCACTCATAATAAAATATAGATTTCCCTGAAATATCAGATAAGAAAGTCGATGGGTTTTTGCTGCAGCTTCACTTCTCCTGTAAATAAAGGGAGTGTGTGTGTGTGTGTGTGTGTGTGTGTGGGGGTGCCGTTTGATGTTGACGATGAGGTGACCTTGTGCCCCGGGATCGTCCCTGCGTGCAGCCATGGCTGAGCACCCGCCCACAGCTTACTCCTTTTAAAGACAGCGAGAGGGCACAATGCAGGAAAGACAACAACAAAAAAAACACCCTGCACCACAAAGGGCTAGACTCAGAGACATGTTTTTGATGTTTTCATCAGCCTATCAGGGCTTTTAGGTGCAGATCAGGATGGACCTGGTTCTGCTGTGGCAGCCGTTCTGTTTGTGCACTGAGCTCAGACGGCTCACACTCTGGCTGCAGCTCCTCAATCTACACCGTCAGGGCCACACCACATAAATTCTGATTGATGGCAAGCTGCTCGACAAGAGGAGAGGAGAACAACTGTCTGGCTGATCGATCGGAACAACAGCTCCCTCAGGAGGCCCGCGGGTTCAACCGAACAGCAGTCATTCCAGCAGAAACCCGTCAGCAGGACACCGCCTAGTTATCCACGTTCTCGCTCACTGTCTGAGTGCCACACGTTCTGGATCTGAAGCAGCACATTATGATGTTTCAGATGAAATCTGCAGGAACTCTTTTCTACTCACTGTCTTTGATAAGAGGAGATTTACTGCAACTCTTCAATGAAATGTCTTCTAAGAACCATGGCCGTCCTTTGAGCCCAACAACAGTGATGATCCAACAGTTCAGATCAAACCAGCAGCACACTGACCGTTAATCGTCATGGTGACATTCTGGAAAGGAAGTAGAGGAAACATCACAAGGCCACAGCACCACACTGTGGCCAGAGCCCCACGCTGCAGAAGGCCTCATCCACTGTGTGGAAAGTCTCTGAATTGTCTTTGATAACCTGTTTATGTCTTTGGACAACTGCTGTCAATTACTTGTCTGTTAATGAGGATCTGGATTTTTTTCACTATTTTAGTAACACAGTTCGTGAAAAAAAAAAAACAGCTGGCAGTTTTACGAACAAAAATACTGATCTGTATTCACATTATTCAGGAAGTCAGGGTGGGCGGCTCCAGTTTGTCAAGCAACGTCTGGTTTGCCACTGCGTCTGATGATTAGCTACGTGAGAACATAGTACACTAGAAGTGTCCAGACATGAGCAGCATTAATTGTTCAGTTCTTGGGTGCCACAACAACTGGAAGAACGATGTTTTGAACATGGAAAGGAGAGATCTGAGTACTATGGACAAGCATTTAACTTGTTACCTCCTCCACTGAAAGACGAGGATCTCCAGTGGTCGCTAAAGGCGATGAATTTGAAAAATCCACCCAAACATCCCCATGTCTGTTCTTTTCATTATGTGGAGAAAAAACCCACACCACTGGATCTTTACCCAGAGAAATGATTGGACTATAACGCTCCTTTGAAGAAGCCATGACGGATGCTAGTGAGACAAACAGGTAAGCTGTGTTTGTAGCATTAGCTGCTATCTGATTTACTCATTTTCTGGCATTTGATACAACCAAGCACTGGATGAAGTAACACCATATGTATATTAACATTACACAATCTTGGCATTACGGTGGTACTACTAGTCGGGTAGTATTTTAACTTGATTGTGCTTTTATATGAGATGCGTAGTGCGAAGCTCATAGTTTCTCATAGCCAAACCGTCCACGCCGAGTGCCTATGGGGATCCACACGCAACACGTGGTGTAGTAGTGTTTATAAAATAGGTTCTGACATTTTTCAAAATAAATTGTGCAAAGGTTGTATAATGAGTTGGAATGGTGTGTGAGTCCAGAATGTTTTTAGAACCTCAGACCTCAACAATTTTTAAAAGAAGAACTCATCCTTTTTATTACCTGTTAATTATGTAATTTTTTTAATGTTAATTTATGTCTTAATAAATTGCTTAGGTTCTTGTTATCATATACACATTATTATTATATTTTTGCTTCTATTTTGTCATTTGGTTTTTAAATGGACCACAATGGAAATAAGTGTTTTTACTTTCTTGTGCCATCCATGTATGTTTAACGTATTTACAATTATATTATGTACTTACTAAATAAAATCACTCACCATCCTCACACTTTTAAATAAATATGACTTATAGGCCGCAGGCTGAGGGCTGGAAATGTGCTTAGAAAATAAGTTTCATTCCCACCTCGGGGGGACTACGATTTCTCTGTGGTTTTAAATAGCCAATAATGTATCTAAACTTGTCCTAAAAGTTTGACTGCGAAATCCTGCCAGTTTTTCTAATAGATCTATTTAAAGGAGGTCATTAGGATGACTTTATGTTGCCTATTAGGACTGCATTATGAGCAAGGGTATGGATGGATGGATGGATAGCTTTATTATCATTGTCATTACAACAATGAGATTTCCACACTCACATTTCCACAGACAAACAGCAATTACTCCACAATTATTACTTGTTTACCGTAATAATGGCACACATCAGAATTAAGACAACACATATACATTTGACATTATTTATGTGCACTAAACTTGAAACAGTCCGTTTTCCAAATTGAGGCGATGTGAGTGTGTGGTAGCCGCTGTAGCTGGAGTCATGCCGCCGCCAGCTTGGGGGGAATGGGGACCTGTCGCAGCTAAGACCGCACAGCCCCCGCAGGGGAAAGGGGTGGCGTGAGCGGATGGAGTGTGTGATTCAGGAAGGGAGGTGAAGGGAAAAATGAAGCATGCTTCAGTCTTTGTCCATGTGTAAGTCTGTCAGTTTATTGTCTTTGTGGGTTGAAATAAGAAGGAGCTGAATAATCTCACCAAGGCCTGAATAAATTCCTCTGGAGGAAAACAGTGGGCAATTTGTCCTTCAGGCTCGATAAGCCTGGATTGTTGTGGTTGAGCAGTGAAAAACACTTAACAGTTCCACTTGAACAACCAAATCCCAATTATAAATTAAGAATATTCCCAATTATGAATTAAGACTATTCACCGAAACCTTCAACTTCAACTGCAAGGCACGCATCTGCTCCAAGATGTCATCCAATTTGCATCTGAGTTCAAGAGTCATCGCAGTCTGAGAATGCACTGCCTTGCCAACCTCGTTAATCATGACGGACAAGCGAGGGCCCGTGGTTCTTGATGCCGCCGTCTTGCCAATTTTCCGGTAAATCAGGGCAGCACCTAAGCCAAAAAGTACCAACCCTGCTACCATAAGACCAAAAATGAATAAATCCTCAACGTCCTCAACGGAGAAAGGCGCAAAGCATGCCACAAGCCAAGTGCCCCAGGAGTCGAGAACATAGCCCGCAGGTAGGATCCCCCGGTCCTGACCTTCTTGTAGAAAAAAATGGTGTCAACAGAGTTCAGAGACCAGCTGATCTATTCCATGGTAAATCCAATAGTAGTCCAATAGATCCAGAATCCAATATAATTTGAGGAATTCACAGTCTGGTGAAGTAGGGACTTGAAGGTTAAAGTAAAAAGCAGAGATAAGGGAGAGTGGAGGAGATGTGACCGCCCACGTCAGAGTCCCAAGCATAGTGACATGAACTAGGAAGCTTTGTAAAATGGTTTCTTACCTATAACTACATCTAATTTCTAATTTATGTCATGGAAAAATAAATATATTAATTATGCAATGATATACACATAATATAATCATAATTATATACCAAAGGATAAATAAACTTACAACTTCAGTGATGTTCACACAGTTTACACAGGCACGCAGATCGGTGCAAAACAAACCTGACATGCGACAGCTGCACTGCAAACCTTCGCAGCGACTTCTGTCATCCATCTGATGGACAGCTCATTGTTTGACAAAATCCATCCATAATCATCATTGGATGGGGGATTGATGACAGGCTGTAGCGAGTGCCAAAAAATTGCAGCTTGGTATGAAGCACACCTTGTGTGCTGAATCAGAGCAATCTTTGTAGAAGGCATACTCTGTTCAAATGGCGAAGATGATGCAAGACAGAAGATTCTGTAACTTGCATTGTTGATTCCGTCCGATTTAGGCTGCCCATAGAGGTGGCACACAATTGTTTCAAGGCAGTCAATCAGTGACTCTGGTGGGCAAAATTCATGACCAAGTTGAATGAAGGCACTGGTAAATTCCTCTGATGCTGTCATAATCAAATCAAATCAATTTTATTTATATAGCGCCAAATCACAACAAACAGTTGCCCCAAGGCGCTAATAGAAGGTGCTTTCCGTTTGCCTTTCCCGTAAAATGCACTTGTTGAATCACACCCAATGAAGGTATGAAGACCGATCATAGCAGAAGACACTTTCAGCCCAAACTCTGATGGTACCTTGGTTAGATCTACTATACGTGCTTTGTTTTTTACTCCTGTGGCAAAGTACAAATGGGCATGAATGTCCTGGTTGAGAGCCAGAGCTATGATTGCCACGTCTATCAGGACTGTGAATCACAATGCTAGTGTGTGTAATGCTTGCATGTTTGGAATGAAGAAGGATACGTGTGTCTCCCTCTTGATGACGACAGCCGAGCTCATCTGTCAGCTACACTGACAGATGAGCTGTGCTCGTGACTCTGGGCAAAACTGTGGCACTCACCGTCCAATTTCAGCCATGTCTGCAGACATTCTTGATATTTACTCCATCTACGAGCAGTAAAGGCAGAGATACTCCCTTCTGTGACATGCTTGAAGTGCATTAAGTACTTTAAACCCGCGTTTTGTGATGCCATCACATGCGTTTCAACTTGCCATGGGTGCCGCCATGTTGAAGATCATGTGAGGCAAACAAGCACTATGATTGGTCAACATTCAAAATCACTGCTCTCAACCTCAGACTAAATAGTCCAGCATAAACGCGGGTTAAACTTTAAAACTGGCAGGAGTTGTGAGTTAAACCTTTTGCCTGTGCTATATCTCAGCAGTTTTTCGAAGTAGAAATGCTTATTTTTTAGTCCACTTGAAGTGGGAACACAACTGAATGAAAATGGGGCTCAGCTTGTGGCCTATTACTGCCCCTTGCTGGAATGGCGTGTGAGTCCAGAAAGTAGTTAGCAACATCCATTGTTCAGTGTTGTGAGCCAATATCCATAGCTTCTCCACGAACATTAGTCCTGTCAACGTTCCATTTTGGCTACGTTCATCTTTAAAATACCTAAGCATACCAAACGGCAAATGTTAACTGTCCACAATTTGTCTATCATAGAAGTTGCACGCACACATGCATGCACAGCTGCTGTAAGCAGGTGCTTTTAATTTGACAAAAAAAAGACAGTGGCTGAAGACATTAAAACCACTCGTGGTACCAACATGAGACTTGAGTCACTAGTGGTAAGAGCAACATAACACTCATCTGAACTGACTAAATTAGTTAAATCACAAAACACAATAAATCAATAACACTAACAGCACTATTAAACTAACATAAACCATAATAATATTTTAAACCTCAAAACCCCAAACTCCCATGGTGCATTGCAGCACAATGTCCATTGTTTACTGGTGAGTTATAATTGCTAATTTCTCCAAATATATTTGTCCTATCAACTTTCCATTTTTGCAGCGTTCATCCTTGACCCAAAATACATAAGTATACCAAACGGCAAATGTCAGCTCTGCCCGGTTTTGTGTGATTGAAGCTGCAAACACGCAGAGGCTATTGGCTATTATAATATAGATAATAAAAAATAAATACCAGTAGTAAAAAGTATGCTCCAATAATGCACAAAAATCCCAAATTAAGGAGCCAATAATAAAGAGGTGTGACATGTTCTCTTAAAAATATGGTACTAAGCAAACATGGTGAATGAAAAAAAAAATCGCCCTATTCTTCCACTTAAACACTACAGTAAGGGTCTTCAACTCCAGTCCTCGAGGGCCGGTGACCTGCACCTTTTAGATGTGTCTCTGGTCCAACACACTGAATCCCCTGGCTGAATTACCTCCTCAGTACGCAGTCAACTTCTCCAGAGTGCTGCTAATAGAATTGAATAAGCTTTATTGTCATTGTATAAAAAAACAATGTGCACCCCTGTGAAGCAGCTCCCTCACAGATAAATTACAATATACAATAGACTATCACATATAAAATATATAGTCTTAAAAACTCAGTATAAATAAGATAATGAATATTAAATACATATTTTAAAGAATAAAACAGTGGAGGGAATATCCGGTGCAATAATAAAAACAGTGCAGTGTGATCCCCAGTGCGATACAAGTAATCAATATTCTTCTAAAAGTGTTTTCGCAGTCATTGGGAAAAAGCTGTCCTTCAGTCTGTTTGTGCGGGCTCGGATAACCCGGAGCCTGCCAGACGGGAGGATGGAGAAGAGGGAGTGTCCCGGATGGTAGGGATCATTCGTGATCTTTGTGGCCCGTCCGAGAAGGTGTTTTGAGTAAATCTCAGCCAGGGATGGGAGCGGGCAACCAATGATCCGCTGAGCTGTTTTAATCACTCGCTGAAGCTGTTTCTTCTCAGATGCGGTGCAGCTGGCGTACCACACCGTACATCCATATGTGAGTACGCTGTCGATAATAACCTCATTAATTGACTCAGGTGTGCTGAAGTAGTGACAAATCTAAAAGTTCCAGGATACCAGCCCTTGAGGACTGGAGTTGAAGACCCCTGTACTACAGACTTGATTTTCCTCTCATGTACTTTTCCATGAGCCCACCCTCATTCCATAGCCATACCTCTCTTCAGGTGCTTCTTCTTGGTTTTGCGGCGCATGCCGTTGATCCCTGGGACCGGCTTCATGTCGCCCTTGTTGATGGGCGGCGGGTGCAGTATGGGTTTTGGGGCCCGAGTCAGACAGACTGGCAGACCGGCAGCACACATCAGGATACCCGTCATACCTGATACACAGAAGTGCGCACACACACACACACGTGAACATGCAGAGAGCCAATACTACAGAAGCCATTCAAGCCTTCTTCAGAACTGTGCTTCTAACCGGCTAGAGCTGGGTGCATGGGTCCAGATCCAGTTAGGTTCTTCACAGGGAGAGCAGGAACCCTGCAGGAAGAAATAAGCATTCAAAGTCAAAACACCTCACAAAAAGTAACTTCTACATGTTTACTCACTTTGAGCTGTCAGGAAGTTTACACAGAGTTTATTCACCATGGATCATCTCATCAGACAGAAGCTTTGACTTTTTGTTGAAACTCAAACAGGTTTTTTTTTTGTGTGTGTGTGTGTGGGGTGGGGGGGGGGGGTGGGGGGGGGGAGACTGGGAGCAGAAGATGGTGAGAATGTTACCTCATGTCTCTGCCTTCAGGGAGTAGTTGATACTGTCTCAGAATAAAAAGTGAATGTGATCACTGTTTTGAATGATTATTGGGTTGAAAATACAGGTTGCATCAAAAATATTTTGCAACTGGTAAAGTTCCAGGTATTTATGTCGCACCATCTACACACAAACACAAAAAAGAACTTCCAGCACTGCAGCTGCTCAATGCCCAAGAAGAGTGGTCATCCATACAGACTCTGGTGGTGAGATAGAGGTAGTGTATATGTACTTTATACAAGCCTGTGACATGACACCACAGAAAAGACTGCTGCACAAACTACCATGATATGGCAGCAATGGAAGGTACTCAGCTGGCTGAAACCATTCCTCATGGGCCACAAGGAAAAGATGCTGAAGACAAGTATCTTCATTGTGGAGAGAAGTAATAAGTGGTATGCCACAAGGTAATGTCTTAGGGCCACTCTTGTTTATACATTGCTTAAATGACCTGTCACAGCCAGTATCATCACAGGTGGGTGTCTGTTGATGATACAAAGGTTTTCTGCCAAATCAGAAATGATGGAGACAAAAGAAAATGACAAGAAGACAGAGAGAGAAAAGGTCTGATACTTGGCTCCTGTGCTTCCACCCACAAAAAATGTAAGCACAGGCATGCAGCCAAATGGGAACCTTGTATTACCTGAAAACCAGAGACAGGACCACGCACTAGGTAGGTTTTCTTTGCAGCCACTGACTCCAGCAGGTGATTTCACTGATGAACTCCTCCCATCTGCTCAACGTGATGTTAACCTGCACTCTCTTGGCCCTTTCTGGAATACTTTGGACAACACTGCTGCACACAAACAGCTGCATCTCCAGTCACCAGTTTGTAAAGCTCCTGAAGTTTGCGGATGATATGACCCTCACTGAACTCATCTCGGATGGGGACGAGTCTGCCTACAGACGGGAGAGCAACCACCTGGTGTCCTTGTGCAGACAGAACAATTTGGAGCTCAATGCCCTCAAGACAATAGATGGTTGTTGACTTTAGAAAGAACCCAGTCCTGGCCGCCCCATCACCCTCTGTGATTTCTGTCACGATTTTGGAGTCCTTCCATTACCTGGGGATCACCATCACCTAGGACCTCAAGTGGGAGCTGACCTTTCTGCAGCAGCAGAGGAAGTTCAACCTGCCAAAATCAATGGTGAACTTCTACACTGCAATGAGTCCATCCTCTCCTCTCACCCAGGACACAAACGTTTTGGTCATCACCCAGGACACAAACCTCAAGACACACAAACAGCTTCTTTACATCCGCAGCTAGAATTATAAACAACGCCAGAGACCCCCACTTACTCTGCCTCCCTCCCCCACTACCATAAAGCACAGATTGGTCATCCCTGCACTGTAAGATACTGTACATCTGTACTCCAATCACCTGCTTTCGCACAGTCCCACTCCATCACGTTATATTTAACTGTGAATATAGTTTTGTCTATTTGACTCTTTTACTTCTTTTTAAATGGTAAATGGACTGTGTTTATAAGGCGCTTCTCCATCTGCATCAGACGCTCAGAGCGCTTTACAAATAATGCCTCACATTCACCCTGATGTCAGGGTGCTGCCATACAATGTGCTCATTACACACTGGGAGCAACTAGGGGATTAAGGAGCTTGTCCAAGGGGCCTTAGTGATTTTCCAGTCAGGCTGGGATTTGAACCGAGGACCTTCTGGTATCAAGCACAACACCTTAACCACTAGACCATCATTTTCTGATTGTTTATGCACCAATAACACCAACTCAAATTCCTTTTATGTGTAAAGTGACTTGGCATTAAATTCGATTCTGATTCTGATTCTCAAAGACATTATTCTCAGTAAGGTGGTCCATGAGCTCCTGTGAAACCACCTTTCCAGAATTTTAGAACATGATAGATTTTATATCGGCCTAAAATTTTTCAATACACTAGGGTCAAGATTAGATTTCTTAAGTAACAGTCTAATCACTGCAGATTTGAAACATTTAGGAACCGGCCACAGGTCCTTAAACAGTTTTGTTGGTATAGGATCAAATAAGCAGGTTGTGCTTTCAGCCGACGTTACAGGTTCGCCAGCACACCCAGTGAGATACTATCAAATTCAGTAAATCTAGGTAAGGCCGTGTGGGATGGAAGTCGCCTTCATCATCAACGTTTTGAGAGGTAAATTTACTGTTCAGTCCCAAGTACAGTAAAACTCACCTAAACCATCATCATATAAACCAGATATTCAGAGTCACCAGACAAAAAAGTCCCAAAGTTTTTATATTATTTTCCATGTAATAAACATTGTATATATCGGATTTTGTATAACAGATTTTTCTCTCACATCTGATAAAATGTCCCGTCTGATCGCATTGTAGTTCCATTAAAAACCCCAAGCAGCCTGGACGCGCACAGTAACAGAGGTACAAATTAAAGTTCAGCTCTGACACCACCGAATTTGATGAAAGTGGGACTGGAGTCCAGTGTTGTATAGTAATGAAGTAAAAATACTTCACTACTGTACTTAAGTATGTTTTGGGAGACTTCGTACTTTACTTGAGTTTTTTTTAATTCAGCTTACTTTCACTTTTACTTCACTACATTTCCGACCTTAATTGCATACTTCTACTCCGATACATTTTCTATAGGCCATGCCGTTACTCGTTACAAAAAAACCCCACGCACATGAAAAAAGTCGTGTTTTCACCCAGAGACACCACTGATTACAAGTGACTGCAACGAAGTCAGGCTGATTTGTCATGAGTCATGTCCGGTAGGCTTTTTTGCAGTTGCGCACTTGGGGGGTATTTGTCAGGAAAATGATCATTTCTCTACATCGATTACAGACCTGCAGCGGGTCTGTAATCAACCTTTCTGCCGTGCGGCTTTGCTTTGAACCTTGAACCAATCGAAGCAGTGATTCGCAGATTGAAGCAGTGTTTCGATCTACAATTCGTGGATTCATTGTTTTATCCTAATTTTCCCCCGCTAAAACCCTGAAAAGCATATGTCTGAGTAATATTTAATATTTTTATGTTAAACTGACCTGTTATGGTCTTCTGAAACAGTTGATAGATGTATTTTATAGAGATGTAGGGAGTTTTTCCTTCCCACTGTCGCCAAGTGCTTGCTCACAGGGGGTCGTTTTGACAGTTGGGGTTTTTCTGTAATTATTGCATGGCTTTGCCTTGCAATATGAACCACCTTGGGGAAACTGTTTGTTGTGATTTGGCGCTATATAAATGAAATTGATTTGATTTGATGTACCGAATCCAAGATTCGTTTTCGGATTCGGCTGAACATTGGCCTTGTTGACGGGGTTCGGTTTCGGCCGAACCCTAGAGCGCCAACGGAACCGAATACTGCCGCGCGTAAGCACAACGTGATTACATTGTTAATGTTTAAGAGAAGATAACCTCCATTGTGCTAGCAGTCATCATCGAAAATGGAAGCAGTGAGCCGAAAGAGTGCTGTGTGGCAGTACTTTAAAGTGAAAGAGGGAGATTCAAGTCACGCAACATGCACACTTTGCAGTGCAGAGTTGTCTCATGGTGGTAAAGATGCTAAACAGTACACAACATCTCCACTATTAAAACATCTCCGCTCAAAGCATCCGACGGAGTACGAGTTGTGCAAGGTCGAATCTAACGTCAGTGAGGCTTCAGGTACCACAACCGCACACAGATACAAAGTGGTAGTCAGACCACCATTACCAACTTTACGAGCCCTACACCAAACAAAAAGTGGGCTTCAGACCACCTAAGAGCCCGAGCCATCCATGCCGCAATCGGTAAAATGATAGCTGTTGATTTGCAACCAGTATAGTGGAAGACACTGGGTTCACCGAGCTAGTGAAGCAGCTTGAGCCATGTTACAAACTCCCCTCAAGGCGTTTCTTTGCTGAAAAAAATCATCCATGAAATATATGAAACTGTGGCTTCCCGTATACGAGCGCATGTTATGGAAATGCAAGCCTTTTCATTTACATGTGACATATGGACTTGCGAATACACTACTCAGTCCTATATCAGCGTGACATCATATTGGACTGATAATTTCAACCGCGTCAATGCCATCCTACGATACGAAGCATTTGATGGAAGACACACAGCTCTAAACATCGCAGATGCACTGCAAGACATCAACAAAGCATGGAACATACCGGTCAACCGTCACCTGGTCTTGAGGGACAATGCTGCGAATATGCGCAAAGCCATGTCCGAGGCTGGCATTCTCAGTGCTGGCTGCTTTGCACACATGCTCCAGCTGTGCATACATGAAAGCCTTTTATCCCAACAAAGTGTCTCTGACATGCTCACACTGGCAAGGAAAACTGTAGGCCACTTTAAACACCCTTCAAGCGTGAAATCAAGGCTCTCCACTCTTCAGCAGGAGTTGGGGCTACCAAATCACCAATTAATCCAGGACGTTGTTACGCGATGGAATTCTACCTATCTAATGTGCAATCACTTGGTGGAACAGAAGCGTGCCATAAACCTCTATGTGTCAGAGATGGATAGCATGCAACATATTCATGCTCAGAGGTGGACTCTGACGGAAGATGTGCTCAGTGTGCTCAGGCCTTTCGAGGAGTTGACAAGAGAAATGAGTGCAGAAAATGCGTGCATATCGACAGTCATGCCAGCTGTGATGATGCTGAAGCACTTCATCCACAATGAAACCGACAGCAGTGGAATTAAACAGATGAAAACGTGCATGCTGACGTCCCTGCAAGAGAGATTTGAGGGACTTGAGGGCAACACTGTCTTCATTGTGGCAACAAGTCTTGATCAGAGATATAAAACCAAATTTTGGTTGAGTGACACACACCAGTGCCGATCAAAGTTACTTGTGCAGGAGGCTGTGTCCTGCATATCCGTATCAGATGAGACATGCCCGTGAGGCCAACAACATCTGAACAGGCTGAGACACAGGGGCCGACAGACCGTACGAAACGTCACTGTTCAGGGATCTGGAGCAACTGGGATGAACTGTTCCGCAGCAACACTGAGTGTGAGCCAGTCACAGCGAGTGCCGAAATGGAGGTCAGCGCTTTTTTCAGCAAGCCTCTGATTCCTCTAACCGAGGATCCTCTTCAGTGGTGGAAGGGCAATCAGCAGCACTTTCCACTTCTGTCAAAAACGGCCAAGGTTTATCTCTGTCCACCACCAACATCTGTACCCAGTGAAAGACTTTTCAGCACCACTGGAGAGATCCGTTCTCACACTCACAACCGGCTGTTGCCGATTAATGCTGAACATCTTGTGTTTCTGAAAGGAAACATTCATTTTCTGCGAAAGCTAACTATAGAAGTTGTTAATAAAAAAAGAGCCTACAGGAGACATGTTTGAGTTTTTTTTTTTGTGCCACACTTTGTTTAATGTTCCTAATTAAGCCTACAGTTGTAAGTGCTTGAAACTGAAGTGTAGCCTATGTTCCTTGACTGTAGGCATTAATGATTATCAAGATTCCCAGTACTTTTTTCTGAGAAAAAAAAAAAAAAAAAAAAAAAACAGCTTCAGCATTCAATAGGCTATCACATTTTTGTCTGAAAAGAAAGTTTGGGTGTATCCACGAGTTGTAAATGTGCTAAATGTGCTATGTTTTAATTTGTAAATGCACTATGTTTTGCTGTATTCTTTTACTTTTTCTTTGATCAGCAAAGAGCACTTTATCAATGGCTCACTGTTACTGACAGGCCTTATTCCTTTAGCAATAATGGCACTTTTTGCTCCCTTTCTTTGTTCTTTGGCATGAACAGAACACTAAGCCTGTACACTGAATGGCTTTAAGCTTAACATTTCAGTGATGTTCTCTAAGTGTGAGTATATTCAAATAAAAAAAATAATGGTAGAAGTTATTGCCTATGTTTTATCTCACTGTTAAGGAAAGGAAATACGAGGGCTGTCAATAAAGTAAAGGTCCTTTTTATTTTTTTCAAAAACTATATGGTTTTTCCTGTGCCGCCGCACCGCATCGGCTGCGTCCCGACACGCGGATCCGTCCGCACGTCTTTCATTAAAAAATCTCCTTTAACAGTGGAATATCCGGATAAAATGCTGAAACCGACTTCTTCTGAAACTTCTCTGTTCTCTCACGACGTCCTAGATCAATAGAGCCTGAAATGTGGAGGTTTTCAGCTTGAACAGGCTGACGACGGAGGCTGAGAGCGCAGCGCGACGTCTCGCACCGTGGGAAGTCTTTAAAGCGACAGAATCACCTCAAAATCTCTCATCAGCCGTTAAAATTTTCACTGAAAACCAGCTTAATTTTTTGAACCGTGTCCACTTCGATGTGTCTCACAGGTTTAGAAAAAATTTTGATCAAACAAAGCGCCAGTCTCTCAGCAACTTCTCAGACAAAGGAATTCCGACGAGGGGCTGGACGACTCCTCCCACAAGGAGTGCTCACAGGCGAATGACGTCACCGACAGGCGTGGAAAAACTCACGCATGCGCACGAGGGTTCAAGCATGTCTGACGTAAAAACATATGAATGAAATCCATATAGTTTTTGAAAAAAATAAAAAGGACCCTTACTTTATTGACAGCCCTCGTACACTGTGCAATGGTTTTCACTGCATTATAATGTACTAGCTGATGATCAGAGTAGGATTCGGTATTCGGTTTCGGCCAAATCTTAAGCAGTGGATTTGGTATTCAGCAGAACCATAAAAATCAGGATTCGGTACATGTCTAGTATTTTATAACTTAAAAACAGGACCGATGCTAACGGGTTAGCATGTCTATGGCGTTTTCAATGTTAAAGTTAGCATTAAGCTGTTCGCATCAGCACGTTTGTGTTGATTTGTTTTCTGTATAATTAATGGCTCAGCGTTTGTTGTCATAAAAGAGTCAAATTGTAATTTTTTTAATTTTTTTAGTCATATATTAATAGCAACAACAATAACAGTCTACATAGTAGACAATAACAGTCAATAATAATAATAGACTAATAATGTTACAATACAATATTAGAGAAAGAGACAAAAAGAACATAATGAAACAAAACAACAGAAAAGATAAAACCATGTAACAATGAAAATAAATAAATACATATAGAAATAAATGTTTCTTGTGAACACCTTCTCTCTTTCTTTAGGTATTTATAAGAAATTTCTATTTCTTTGTAAAAAAAAAAAAAAAAAGGAAATAACACGTTTTGTTGCTAAATACTGCAACTATCAGCTCTTGTTTGAGAAAAAGTAAATAAAACGATTTTGACTTCAGTGTTTTGTGTTTTTTGTTTCAGCAGCAGGAACTGGGAGACTAGTCAGGATTGAGGGAAAGATGAATGCAGCAATGTACAGAGACATCCTGGATGAAAACCTGCTCCAGAGCGCTCTTGACCTCAGACTGGGACGACGGTTCATCTTTCATCAGGACAATGAACCTAAACACACAGCCAAAATATCAAAGGAGTGGCTTCAGGACAACTCTGTGAAAGTCCTTGATTGGCCCAGCCAGAGCCCAGACCTGAATCCGACTGAACATCTCTGGAGAGATCTGAAAATATCTGTGCAGAGACGCTCCACATCCAACCTGATGGAGCTTGAGAGGTGCTGCAAAGAGGAATGGACCAAACTGGCCAAAGATAGGTGCACCAAGCTTGTGGCATCATATTCAAGAAGACCTGAGGCTGTAATTGCTGCCAAAAGTGCATCAGCAAAGTACTGGACACAGTCACAGTTTATAGGTGTTTGTACAGCTGACAGCATCATTCTGACCTCAACACTGAGCAGATAACACCAAATTAATTCTCCACCTCCAATAAATCTTCAAAGAGCATCACTGCAGATTTTAAATATCTAAGGACAGACTGGTAGGTTTTTCATGATGTTTCTCGTGGACTGTATTTTCTGCCAAGTATTTACCAACAAGGTAAAGGTACTGTGAGTGCTGTGTGGAAGACGTGTCTAGAAATCTTTTGCACTGAATATTGGCATTCCTCCAGGATGTGTTCTGTTCAAAGCGTGTCTGGACTGTGAGACTGGTTGGGTCGTGGAAACCAGCAGTTTAGGTGCTTTTGTTGACAAGGACAGTTTGAACCACCCTGACCAAGATGATGCTGTGATCTTCACAGAACCAATCAATGGGTTCCTTCCAACTCCTGACAGCTTTCACAACAAGTTTAATTAACGAGGAATAAAAATTTCCATAGCGGTTTAAAAGATGCTGCATTAAACTAAAGTCACTGACTGCTGTGTAAAGTTTGTGAAGATTCACATTCCAAAACAAGAGCGATTTCTGGCACAACAAAAGTCAAAGTCAAACTTCTTTGTCCCTAGTGGAGACCAAGTGCATTACAGCTAACTGCAGAATTGAAGAAGCTTACAAATGTTAAATAAACTCAATTTAGTGCCGACAAGACAATAGTTCATATTCATCGAGTACCTCATCATGTTTATTACAACAATCCACAACAAATAACTGATGAATCAACTCATCAGGGAAAGATCTCAAAACCTGGGCTCCCAGCCTCTGCAACATAAATTAATCCAACTACATATGGATCTAAATTATGGATAAGAGTCAGATCTGGTGTGTGATTTAATCTTGATATAATTCCATTTATTATCTCTTTTAACTCAACCAATAATTTGCATCACTTTTTATCAAAACTGGAGCAACTTTAACTTTTGACCCCTGTACAAATGGAAATTGACCTTTGTCATCCTTTTTGCTGTTTTTACCCCATAATTCAACATTCAGTCATAGATTGTCCAAACTATACCATTTTGGAATCTTTATGATCAGACAAATAATATGGTGTACCTTTCAATATGACTGGAACATTTTTTAAATCTTGACCCCTGTGTAATTCTTCACTGACCCCTGGAGGTCATTTGAGCTCAGTTCCAGGATGCCTCAATATCTGAAAATAAATAGCCAATTTTGAATGTTTGTGACAAATTTGGTGCTTTTATGACAAAATGAACAAAGTTTCACTATTCCACCCCACTGTCACATTTTAGTGCTGACAACAGTCCAAATTTATTCAGTACTTAATCATTTTTATTACACCAATCTACAACAGATTTCACATCTAAAGGAAAATTGTTTAACATAAAAATGACCATTTTAACAAAGATCAATCATTTAATGAGGGAAACATCTCAAACTTTTAAAACATTCATTTATTTGGGGTTTTTTTAAGATCTTCACCATCATCATTAGTGATACAGATTAGATGATGTCACCTGATGATGTCACAAAGCCCATGAGAAGAAAGGCTCATAAGTCAAAGTCCTGTGACCTTTAACCCATCACAAAGGACATAAATTTACTTTACAAGTGTTTGTACAGTTGACAGCATCACTGTGACCACAGCAGCGAGCAGACAACAACAAAATTAATTTTCCACCTACAACAAATACTGAAAGAGCATCACTGCATATTTAAAACATCTAAGGACAGAATGGTAAGTTTTTGCTCATTTTGTTCTCCATTATGTTTATCCTGGACTGTATTTTCGGTCAAATGTAAAGGTCCTGTGAGTGCTGTATGGAAGCAGAATCTCTGAGTCTTTCACATTGAATTCTGGTGTTCCTCAGGGTGGTCAGGTTCTGGAAACCAGCACTTTAGGTGTTTTGTTGGTGAGGAAAGACTGAATGATGATGCTGTGATCTTTGCACAGTCAATAACTGGATTGCTTAGTATATGATTGAAAACATTTGTTTTTCAAATCATTTACCCAAAACAAACAACATGTGACGTCACCTCTAAAGGCTTCATCAAATAGTTTGCTTTCACGCTAATAATTTTCACATTCTCATGATTACAGTGTAAAGGGCAAAGCAGAATAATAGGCTGACTCGTGTTTATCGATAGAAATCAAACTGTTTCTACACTTTAAGTAATTTATGCGAGAAACTTAAATTTGACATATTTTCTTAATGGAGTTTGGCACTGCGCTGTACGGTTGGATAGATTCAGAAAACTGTTGCTGTTTCCAGCTTTCTCCAGTCTTACTTAAAGTCACACCGACCAGTTCTGGACCTCAAGATGTCATTGTTCATTGCTGACCCGGGTTGTCTGTCTGGACCTGAAGTGGGTTCGTTTCCAGTCCGGATTCAGGCCACAGTTTGAGAGAGATCGAGTCTCTGACAGCTTTGACAATAAAACCCGTAAAGGAAAATAAAAACTCCATGTCAGCAAGTTTAACTAACTAGGAATAAAGCTTCCATGACTGTTTAAAAGACGCATTAAACTACAGACACAGACTGCTGCGAAAAACTTGGATTTAAATTCTAAAACAGGAACCATTTTTGGAAGAGAAAAGTCAAACTTTTTAACCCCAGTGGAGACAAAGTGAACTACACCCGCTGCACACACAATTTGAATGTTTGTGACAAATTTGGTGCTTTTATGACAAAATGAACAAAAGGTTCACTATTCCACCCCACTGTCACATTTTTGTGCTGACAACAGTCCACATTTATCCAGTACTTAATCATTTTTATTACACCAATCTACAACAGATTTCACATCTAAAGCAAAATTGTTGAACATAAAAATAACCATTTTAATAAAGATCAATCATTTATTGAGGGAAACATCTCAAACTTTTAAAACATTATTTTATTTGGGTTTTTTAAGCTCTTCACCATCATCATTAGTGATACAGATTAGATGATGTCACCTGATGATGTCACAAAGCCCATGAGAACAAAGGATCATATGTCATAAAGTCCTGTGACCTTTAACCCATCACAAAGGACATGAATGCACTTCACAAGTGTTTGTACAGTTGACAGCATCACTGTGACCACAGCAGCGAGCAGACAACAAAATTAATTTTCCATCTACAACAAATACTGAAAGAGCATCACTGCATATTTAAAACATCTAAGGACAGAATGGTAAGTTTTTGCTAATTTTGTTCTCCATTATGTTTATCCTGGACTGTATTTTCTGTCAAGCATTGACCAAAATGTAAAGGTCCTGTGAGTGCTGTGTGGAAGCAGAATCTCTGAGTCGTTCAATCCATGGATTAATAAATGTTACAGTTCTGACTGTGTTGAATGTTTGGTCTCCAAAGTAATGATCAAACACTAACTCCATAACATTTAGTCACAGACAGTCCAAACTACCTCTTGTTGGAATCAATGTGATCTGACAAATAATGTGGTTCACTTTTCAATATGAATGAAGCATTTTAAATGTTGATCCCTTTGTAATCTTTCACTGACCCCTACATGGACACAGCTGCCACCCTGGGACGACCACCATACATTTTTGTGGTATACTGAGGCTGGATTGTAGGTGTTGTTTAGTCCCCTGAAGTGGGACTCAAAACCTGCTTGGCCCATGGACTATGAAGACAAATATCTTTTTTTTTTTTTTTACAAAACCAGCAGGTAAATTTGAAGGTAAACAATTAACCATGTAATTTTCTGTTATTTATCTCTTTCAGACATCTTCCTTTGAGTCACGTGGTCTGAATCCACAAATAGACCAAGTGCAGCTCGCAGACATGGAAGCTGGGATGCAGAGGATGAGGGAAGAGGTGGATGAAGTCAAGGAGGCTTACCAGAGGAGTATGGCACAATTTGAGGAAAGTGCAGGAAGAATTTGGATGCTCAGGAGGAGCATTACACCAGAATGCTGGCAGCCCAGGAGGAACATTATCAGAAAATGCTGGAAGTCCAAAAACAGATGACCAAGAAGCTGCTGGTGGCCCAAGCTGATCAGGCCAAAGAAGAGCTGGAAGCTCAAAAAGAACTTCATAAGCAGAAAGTTAAGGAGAAGGTGGAGAGCTTCCAGAAGGTACAAGCTCGACTGGTCCGTGGATTTATCTACAGCAGCATTGGCATCTTTTCTGCTGGATTTATGGCTGCTGCTTGTATTTTTAAACAGTAAATGTTCAGTTCTTTAGATTTTTCCTCATCTGCATGTTGTTCTACTGACAGGCTTTGATGCCACATTCCAGTTTCCTTTCTTAATAAAATATAAAATACCAAATGTTGCACTGTTTGTCTGTTTTTCCGCAAGACTTTTGAGGTGTTCCCTTTGAACATCCTTGGAGGCCTGGAAGAGTGTCTGGAGTCATGACATCACTGGACAGAGGTGTTTGGTGATACTGACATCTTTGCAGGAGAACAAAGGTCCAAGTCTTTCAGGTCCTGACACTTTCTGTCTTACTGTATAGTATAGAGACTTGGACGTTAACCAGTGACCCTTGGCCTTCCTTCCCATTGTCGCCAAGTGCTTGCTCAGAGGGGGTCATTTTGACCGTTGGGGTTTTTCCGTAATTATTGTATGGCCTTGCCTTACAATATAACGAGCCTTGGGGCAACTGTTTGTTGTGATTTGGCGCTATATAAATAAAATTGATTTGATTTGATTACAAGAGGTCTTTGGTACTCTCTGTGGAGGAACCTTGGGCACTAGTGGACTGACTGTGTCTAATGAACAGTTACTGGGGAAGACTCAGAAGAAACATGGCATTTCCACTGTGAGGTAAATCCAGTTGTGACATTTTGGACACGGATGCATGTCTCTGTGCACAATCCAGCACGCAGGTGCCTCAGTGTTAAGGATCCCAGCACTTGGAGAAGGTAAACGGGACGTCCACATTGCACCTGGCTCTGGCAGGTAATTGGCTGCTGTCAAGAGGTGGTGATGGATGACTGGTTCTCTGCCTGGGTGGTTAACATTCACAACCCAAGGTGGCTTGATGCAGAAATGCACAGTACCAGTGCACGGTTCCCATACCTGATGGAAAGGACCAAACTGTTCCCACTGGGAAATGTGCTTTCCACCTGATCAAAGTCAGCAAACATAAGTGGGGAGATTTTTTTGTGTCAAATGACAAAGTCAAGGTCATTGGTGTCAAGAGGTTAAAAAGCTCAAACTAGTGAAGCCTTCTCCAGCAGATGGTGAGGGCCTGTAGCTGCAAAGGAGGAAATGATACTATCATGAATGACTGTGTTGAAGAATTGCAAGCAAAGTGCAAAGCAGAAAATATCTTTAAGGTTTTGTCACATTGTGTTTTAACTATTGTTACAAGACGTTTTTGATTTGAAATTTTAGTCCAAGCATTCGCTTTTTGGGTGGAAGCAGTTGGCAAAAACTGCTTTGCTTGCAGTTCTTCAACACAGTTGTTGCAGAACATTACACACATTTACCCACATTAGACACTGAACACAATCGTTAAGAAATGATTCGATCCACCGACATCAATAACCTTTTTGCTTAACGGTTCCCTTATCAGTCTTTCAGAGTGGCCGTTGTTTTTGGTGGTGTTTGTCAGGAAAATGATCATTTCTCTACATTGATTACAGACCCTGTAGTGGGTCTATAATCAACTTTTCTGCAGCGCGGCTTTGCTTTGAACCTTGAACCACTTGAAGCAGTGCTTCAATCGATTGCTTCGTTTAATTATTTTTTTTCTTTCACTCTATCTTAATTTTCCCCCGCTAAAACCCTACAGAGCATATATCTGAGTATTATTTACCTTTTTATGTTAAACCGACCTGTTATGGTCTTCTGAAACAGTTGATAGATGTATTTTATAACTTAAAAATGGGAGCGATGCTAACACGTTCACAGATGGCTGACGACTTCATCCTTCATCTATCTCTGATGAACACAAGGTCTGTGAGCAATAAAACTTTCATTCTCAATGACTTTTTCACATCCCGGAAGCTGGATTTTATGCTTCTAACAGAGACATGGCTTCGGGCTGGTGAGTCCTTCGCCTTCTCGGAGCTACTTCCCCCGGGTTGCTCCTTCTTCAGCTCCCCTCGCACTACAGGCAAAGGCGGTGGTTTGGCGACAGTGTTTAAATCTGACTTTGTTTGCTGCCCGCTTCCCACTAAAGCCTATGCGAGCTTCGAGCTACAGCTCTTTGAAATCAGATTGGATATACCTGTTTTGTGCGCACTCATCTATCGCCCTCCTAAATTTAAGAAAGTTTTTATTTAATCTTAATCGTAATGCATTTTTAATTGCTGGGGATTTTAATATTCATGTTTGTTGTCCATCCAAGCCCTTGGTCAATGACTTTCTTAATGTTGTGGACTCTTTTAATCTTAAGCAGGCAGTAAATGTCCCGACCCACGACAAGGGTCATACTCTGGACCTTATCTTATTCAGTGATCTAAATGTGAACATCATAGAGATCTGTAACGCAGGCATATCGGACCATTTTCCTGTGTTTTTTTTCTGTCATGGTGTCCTCCAGCATTAGGAAACAATGCGTTCTGGCGCGCCAGCGGCGCGCTATCTGCCCCGCTACTGCGCCACTCTTTTCTGCTGCGTTTCATGCTTCTGAACTCACGTCTTATGATTCTAATACAAATATTGATGAGTTGGTTAGCTTGTTCAGTACTACATGTTCAGAGATTCTCAATGTTGTCACCCCTTTCACTAATCGGCGTGCAAAACGCTCAGAGCCATGGCACAATGTCTTTACGCGCACACGCAGACGGGAATGCCGCCGTGCAGAATGGAAATGGAAGAAGGATCAACTTCAAGTATCACTGGGGATTTTAAGACATTCACTTGCGAATTATCAAGATGCTGTTAAGACTGCAAAATCAGAGTATATGGCAAATATTGTGTCTACAAATCTTCACAAACCCCAGGTTCTTTTTAATGTTTTGAACAAGATTGTTAACCCTATTGATTCAACTGGTGCTGTTCCCTCTGTTTCTTTGTGTGAAAAATTTTGTCAATTTTTCAGTGACAAAATTTCACTCATTCGATCTTTGCCAACTGTCATCGCTGACCCCTGCATCATTCCTGAGTGCACAGCTGTTTTTAGTCAATTCAAGCCTATTTCTCTGTGTGAACTATCTAAAACTGTTCAAAGTTTAAGGCCTTCAGACTGTGCACTGGATTTCCTTCCTGCTAAGCTTTTGAAAGAAGTCCTTGATTCAGTTGGCCCTTGTATTTTACAGCTGATTAATGCTTCTCTGTCTTCAGGTGTTGTTCTTTGTTCCTTTAAACAGGCCATGATACAGCCCCTTTTAAAAAAACATAATTTGGACCCTGCTATTTTTTCTAATTATAGACCCATTTCTAAGATGTCATTTTTATCACTCAACTACAGTCTCACCTTACTGCATTTGACATAACTGAAACGTTCCAGTCTGGTTTTAAACCTTTGCACAGCACTGAAACTGCTCTTTTAAAAGTTTTTAATGATCTTCTTTTAATCATGGACTCTGGCAGCTCAGCTGTGCTTGTGCTTTTGGATTTAACTGCAGCCTTTGACACTGTTGACCACCAGGTCTTATTATCTCGCCTTGAATCGTGTGTTGGATTAAATGGCACAGTGCTCAAATGGTTTAAGTCCTATTTGACTGGTTGGTGCTTTTCTGTAAACCTTGGTCCCATTGTGTCACAGAAAACCCCTTTGACTTGTGGCATACCTCAGGGTTCAATTTTAGGGCCAATTCTATTTTTGCTGTATTTGCTTCCTTTAGGATCAATTTTTAAGACATATAACATTCAGTTTCACTGCTTTGCTGATGATGTGCAGATTTATTTACCTCTGAACCTTAAAACAAACTCATCTGCCATCCTACAGACTTGCTTTCAAGAAGTCAAAGACTGGATGTCTTTAAACTTTTTGAATCTAAATGAAAGCAAAACAGAGATTGTGGTCTTTGGTGACCTTGACCTTTCTGTCCTTGGTTCACTCACCTCCTACTGTCGTTCATCTGCTAAGACCCTTGGTGTTTTTATAGACAGCTCTTTTAAATTCAAGAAGCAGATCAACACAGTGGTCAAAACAAGCTTCTTCCAGCTTAGACTTTTAAGTAAAATCAAGCGTTACTTGACCCCAAATCAGCTGGCACAGGTTGTGCATGCCTTGATCACGTCTCGTTTAGACAACTGCAATTCTTTGTATGTTGGTCTTAATCAGTCGTCTCTGCATCGTCTCCAGATGGTGCAAAATGCAGCTGCGCGTCTACTCACTGGAGCCAAATGGCACCAACATTTCTCCTGTTTTATTTTCACTGCACTGGTTGCCTGTTGCTTTTAGAATTGATTTTAAGATTTTGTTGCTTGTTTTTAAATCAATTCACGGTCAAGCCCCATTTTATTTATCTGATATGCTGTCATTGCACACTCCAGGAAGAGCCCTGCGCGCCGCGGACCAGAGTTTATTGGTCTGTCCCAGATCTAAGCTGGGGACCAGGGGAGACAGAGCCTTTGCTGTTGCGGGGCCCAAGCTCTGGAACTCTCTGCCATTGAATGTCCGACTGGCTCCTTCAATTGACTCTTTTAAGACTCTTTTAAAGACATGGTAAAATGGTAAATGGACTGCATTTATATAGTGCTTTTCCATCTGCATCAGACGCTCAAAGTGCTTTACAATTATGCCTCACATTCACCCCGATGTCAGGGTGCTGCCATACAAGGCGCTCACTACACACCGGGAGCAATAGGGGATTAAAGACCTTGTGATTTTCCAGTCAGGCGGGGATTTGAACCCAGGATCTTCTGGTCTCAAGCCCAACACCTTAACCACTAGACCATCACCTCCCCAAGACATATCTTTTTGCACTGGCTTTTAATACAAGATGAGCTGAACACTGCCACATTTTTGTCTGTTTTGTTGATTTATTTTGTTTTTGTATTTAACTTGATATAATTTTAATTCCTTTTATTGTACAGCACTTTGGGGCAGTGTTGACTGTAAATGTGCTTTATAAATAAACCTGACCTTGAGCTTGTTAAAGTTAGCATTAAGCAGTTGCAGCTGTCATCACATTCGGGTGCATTTGTTTTCTGTATAATAAGCGTTTGTTGTTGTAAAAGAGTCAAATGTATTACAAATTGTAATATTTTTTTAAATGTATTTTTGTTTATATATTAATAATCTAATGATTAGTTAATATACAATTTTGGAGAAATTTCATTCAATTTCATCCCTGTCTTGTTTAAGTTTAATGACAGTTTGTTTCGGTCAAACCATATTTTCAATGTGTTAATTTCTTCAATGATTTCCTTCAGAACTATCTGAAACTAGAAAACTGCTGCATCCTAGTAAGAGCAGAATACTACTGGAATGAATTTGAACAAGGAAAGTTTTTTTTCCTCTCACCTAAAACTGCAATTTATCCTCTGGAATAGTCCCAGATTGCATTTCAGAGCTTCTAGAATTCAAACATTTTCGTGCAGGTGGTGTTGGGGGGTAATTTTGGGTTTCAGCTTTTTTTGTTTTTCACCACTTTCATCCCTGAATATCTCAATCGTGAGTCACTTTTGTGCGGATTAAAGTCACTAACTGGGACTCCTGTCTTGTTGCGAGAAAGAAACGAGAATCGTCCTCCGTTCTGTTCACACAGCTTCAAACGCTGCACGGCTCTCTGCCGAGTCAAGTTAAAATGATAGAGTCCAGTCGGAATTAATAACTTCAAAGCGAAACACTGTTTTGTTTATTTTTATTTATGTCAAGAGATCAAGGATACAGTGACCAATTTCATATTTATTTACTTTAAGACTCAATGAAATACATAGAAAACCTGTAAATCCTACTTTTAGTACAAAATTCACAAGAGGTATTGATAAGGGACTCGATAAGAAATTGGATCGATAAGCAGAATCGATCGATAAAATCTTATCAATACCCATCCCTAGTTATGACTGGAAAAAATCTTTTAATAAAAATGCAAAACACATCTGGTAATTGGAAACACTTTTGCACACATCTGAAAACACAGAGAAAACTCACCACCAATCAGTCTGACCTTTGGCACCACAAATAGAGCTCAGGTCAGTTCTGCTGAGCTAAATCTGGAGTTCTGTCTAAAGTGTAGAGCAACGCTCAAATGAAATGTCTCCTAAATTATTATTTCATGTTTTACAACAGGGGTGCCCAAACTTTTTTGAACCAAGATCTACTTTTAAAGTTGACAGTGTATCGAGATTTACCGAGCCATATGGAACGCCACAGTGTAGCCGCAACATATTGTACACCAATATAATAACACAATTTTCTAGCAGGTTTTAACAATAATAATGCATCATTGAAGTAAATGTGCATGGTGGAAAAGAATAAGCACAAGTAGGCCTTGGACTGGCCTCAAGTTGGAGTTGTTCCCTACCTTAGTGGGACTTCTGGCCCCGAGAGGAGGAAGCTGGTCTCTCATAGTCCGGACAGTCGGAGCTGAGTGCAGCCGTAAGCAGGCACTCAGACACTCTCTGTCTGCATTAGATTCCAGATTTGGACACATTCATGTCAGGTGTTGCTCTGGATTTTATCTCAATGTCATTTTTCAGTGTGAGGATCCAGGTTGAAGAGTGATGCCACTTTGGACGTAATACAGTCCACATCTATATTTTCCCCAAATGGAAAACAGAGAAAACTGACAACAGGCTCTTTGGAGGCAAAGTCAGTGAAGTGCCTGTCAAATTCTGACAAGATGCTCTGCACGTGATCATCATAACGTGGACTCTTAGGATCCACGTTCTTTGTCCTGGTGCTTAAAGTGGATATGACACTTAAAGACAACATAGTCTTATTACATGTAACAAAGGTTATATAATTCGGTCAACCCAAGCGTTTTGGGAAAATGGACGCAGTTCTCCCATTATATATAACATTTGAACATCCCGCCACTGAAAAATGTGCACGCCCCGTGAGCTTCCCACTACATGTAGACCGTACTGGCTTGCGCGCCTGGCAGCCGTTGTTTACACTTTTTTTAGCGGCAGAAACTTTGATTAAACACAGCTCCCAGGGACTTGTTTGTCAATATGCCTGACCAGTGTGTCGCAGCATTTTGCACAAACACAAGAGCGAAAGGTTTTAGCCTTTTCAAGTCCAGGCAGATTGATCAAAAGCCGCGGTGTTGTGTGATGTACGAAATGTCCGGCCGCTGCTCGCTCCGCTCGCACACCCACATTTGCTCCCGACAGCAGACACTTTCCTCTACCGTCTCCATGTTCTCGCACCACTCACAGGAACACATAAAATGTCAACCCGAAATAATCTGTTCACAATAATCTTGAAATGTTCAAGGAACCTACGTAGTAAACACAGCGGCGGCATGTAAACACGGCGGCAGCATGTTCAGTGTTGTTTTCGGCGATCTTTTTCGAAACCTTCGCCGTTTATTTCCTATTCTTTCGTGAAAATAACGTAACTAAACACGGATGAATGCAATGCCAGGCACTCGAAAACAGCAAAAACCCCAAGGTAATGACGGTGGTCCACAAGTAATAGCTACACTGTCACGGCTCCGGAACAATAACAAAGGCAGTAAACAGACGCTCGAATCAAAAATGCTATACAGTAATTAGAGTGTTATAAACAGCAGCAACAAGAATCAAAGCCTCCCTTACCATTCCATATTCTGCAACCTTTCAAAATCCATCGGAATTGGCACGTCTCTTGCCTCTGCTTTGGCTCCGCCATAAACACCGCCGGCATTATTTTCGCTGTCAGAATGCTCCTGTTTGAATGTTCGTCTGAAAGATACGGCTCCAATCTGTGGGGTCTAATCACTGCTGCGACATCCTCAGGATCCAAGTCAGAAATAATCCACACTTGAAGAGGAGTCAGAAAAGTTCTTGATCTCGTCACTGTCCATGCTGAGGTCTATCTGTTCCTGTTGTTAATCTAACAGACAAAGACGGGACTCTACATTCTGTGACATAATGGCATCACGTGACCGCTGATGGAACGCTACCAGCGAGCTTTCCAAGAAACACACTTTTGAGAAACTGTACAAACTTTATTTCTCAGTGATAATTAAAACCATTTTCAACTTACTATACTGTATGAATATTTTGATATTTATATCAGTTTTACCTAATTTTTTAGGTGTCATATCCACTTTAAGTTCTGTGTCCATGTGTGGAAAGTTCTGAAGGGTCACACTGTTGCAACCTGCTTGATAGCACATGTAATATGCTAATGTATGTAATATCGTATTTCTTGTGAATCATCTGAAATGCTGCTACAAATTCCCTTTCTTCAGTAAAGCAACATTTACATTGCAAATAAGACATGGATTTGCCATTCAAAAAAATCCATTCATTTCTTATCCACCAGAGAAGAAGAGCTCTTCTTCTCTGGTGTTCTGCTGCATCAGTCTGTTATAGCAGCACTAAATCCTTTCGAGTTCAAAGACAGATTTTCTTTTTTTCATGCGATCGACTGGAACAGGTCAATCGTGATCGCCCGGTTGGACACGCCAGTTTTACAACATTTGAAATTCAGAGAAATAATCCTGGGAAACAGTTTGATGAAACCCAAGTTAGTCCTGCACGTATTTGACATCACGCCAACTAATTAACCCAAATCCTGTGTCTCAATGCAGTTCTCAATGTTACTGAGATCTCGCAGCGCGGCGACCTCTCCAAGGTTTTGCAGGATTTAAAATGTCATGTTTTATTTCGCTTTATCGTAATTTTTCCCCACTAAAACCCTAAAGAGCATATGTCTGTGACAGTGTTGTATAGTAAAGTAAAAATACTTCACTACTGTACTTAAGTACGTTTTGGGAGACTTTGTACTTTACTTAAGTTTTTTTTTCATTTCAGCTTACTTTCACTTTTACTTCACTACATTTCCTACCTTAATTTCCGACTTCTACTCCGATACATTTTCTATGCACCATGCCGTTACTCGTTACAAAAAAAAAAAAAAAACACACACACACACACACACACGAAAAAAGTTGTCCACCACCACTGATTACTAGTGACTGCAACGAAGTCAGGCCGATTTGTCATGAGTCATGTCCGGTAGGCTTTTTTGCAGTTGCACACTTGGGGGGTGTTTGTCAGGAAAATAATCATTTCTCTACATTGATTACAGACCTGCAGCGGGTCAGTAATCAACTTTTCTGCAGTGGGGCTTTGCTTTGAACCTTGAACCAATCTAAGCAGTGATTCGCAGATCGAAGCAGTGCTTCGATCTACGGTTTGTGGATTCATTGTTTTATTTTGCTTTATCCTAATTTTTCCCCACTAAAACCCTGAAGAGCATATATCTGTGAGTAATATTTTACATTTTTATGTTAAACCGAGCTGTTATGGTCTTCTGAAATAGTTGATGTATTTTCTAACTTAAATGGCGTTTTCAATGTTAAAGTTAGCATTAAGCTGTTTGCATCAGCGCGTTTGTGTTGATTTGTTTTCTGTATAATTAATGGCTCAGCGTTCGTTGTCGTAAAAGAGTCAAATATTAATTTTTTACATTTATTTTTATTCATATATTAATAATAGCAACAACAATAATAGTCTACATAATATCAATCAATTCAATCAATTTTTTTATATAGCGCCAAATCACAACAAACAGTTGGCCCAAGGCGCTTTATATTGTAAGGCAAGGCCATACAATAATTATGTAAAACCCCAACGGTCAAAACGACCCCCTGTGAGCAAGCACTTGGCTACAGTGGGAAGGAAAAACTCCCTTTTAACAAGAAGAAACCTCCAGCAGAACCAGGCTCAGGGAGGGGCAGTCTTCTGCTGGGACTGGTTGGGGCTGAGGGAGAGAACAAATACATAATAGAAAATAAAATTCAATAATAATAGACTAATAATGTTACAATACAATTTTAGAGAAAGAGACAAAAAGAACATAATGAAACAAAACAACAGAAAAGATAAAACCATGTAACAATGAAAATAAATAAATACATATAGAAATAAATAAGTGTTTCCTGTGAATACCTAGTGAGTAGCCTACTCTCGTTTAGGTTTTTCAAACCTTGTTTCTGAAGTGTTTTTGTGTGATGTGCACAATTTTCAGTATTTTGATTAATACTACCATTTCATCATTTACAAGCCTAGATAAACTTTGTAATATAAAAAAAAACCAGTCCGTTTTTGATTATTAACATTTACTTGTGCTTTTACTTTCAATACTTGAGTACATTTAGTTGTACATTACTTGTCATACTTAAGTACAATAAATACTAGATACTTTAAGACTTTTGAGTAGCATTTCATTCGGTAACTTCTACCAAAGTCATTTTTTTTAATGGGTATCTGTACTTTTACTTAAGTGTGATTTTCCGGTACTTTATACAACACTGCGATTCCCTAATCAATACCTCTTGTGAATTTTCGGTGTACTAAAAGTAGGCTTTACAGTTTTTCTATGTCGACAACATTTTATTGAGTCTTAAAGTAAATAAATATGAAATTGGTCACTGGATCCTTGATCTCTGGACATAAATAGAAATAAACAAAATCTGTAGTTTTTGTCAAAGTATTTCCTTTCAGACATTATTGGCATGAATGTCTTTCCATACATCTGCACTGAGCTGCAGCGATTCGCTTTGAAGTTATTAATTCTGACCGGACTCTGTCTTGGCAGACAGCCGCGCAACATTTGGAGCTGTGCCAAAGGAAGACGATAATCGTTTCTCCACTGCAACAACACAAGCGTTCCAGTTAGTGACTTCATGGCCCAGTCACACGGCACACGACGATTCCTGAATGAAGGGAAAAAATAAAAAAACGTCACAATTCATTGAGAAAAGGTGGACGAAAGAGCTTTTATCACAGAACAGTCTGCGAAGCAAGAGCGCAAAAGGGACGAAAGAGGAAATTAACAAAACCGAAGTTCACAATCTCAACGAAACGCACCTGGAGCCACAGCTGGAGCAGTGTGTGTCTGCATCTCTGAGTTCGAGGACTCGGCGCTGGGACGGAGCTCATAGCACCTGAGTCCTGGATGTCCTGATGTGTTTTTCTGTGACTGATTAGTTAGAGCAGATATTTGAAAAAGACCAAGCTGACACAAACAAAAAACAAAACAACAGGGTGTGAATTATATATTAATCATTGCTGGCACTCCGGGGGGAGTGTCAGTACAGCACAGGCGAGTCAGGCGGGTGCTTCAGTGCCCTGAAGTCTTACAATCCCTGCAATATCTTGTTTGTTTTACAGGATCTGATCAGACACTGGAAATGCCAAACAGACATAAACAACACCAACAACAACCACATCAATACAAAATGACTCAAAAACAATTCCCCCTTTGACCTAACAACAGATACAACACACACAACACGAAGCAGCCGCCACTTTCTCACTTTGAAAATGTCAGGCTCGATGGGAGCCTGGCACCCGAAGTGGGCGGACCCACAATACAAACTCCCGGACCAGGCTTTGGAGTAAAAGTAGTTGTCATGTTTATTCCAGGCTGAGGTTCGGTACACAGGTTGTCAGGCAGCGGAGCAGAGGTACAGACAGGGTAAGGCAAAAATGCAGTCATATCCAGGCAGGAGTCGGAGGCACGAGCAAACACTGACATAAGGGCTGAGGCAAAAGGCGCGGTCAAGAAACACAGAGCAAGATACAGGTACACGGCAAGATAAATCAGGACTGAATACAAAAGGCTGAAATGTGTGCTAAAAGCGATAAACTGTCGGGGAAGTGGTGGCTGGGAGGTGTTTAAATAAGGCAGGAGTTAACAAGGTGCATGTTAGGAACAATCTAGAAAGAGGTGTGGCCAGGGAACAAAGATTAAACACAGTGCAAGATAGGGAGGAAGAGAGTGCACATAGTGAAGTGATGTAGGATACAAAGACGTGTGAGCAGGTGCTAAAAGTGTGAGTGAAAGAAACAGAGCAGACAGAGACAAAGATAATAGCAGGTGCTGTGCTGTGGAGTGGGAACATACTCGGAGGGGCGTGAGGGAAACTGAGAACTATGAACAAAAGTAAAATAAAAAAACTGAGGGCAGAATAACATAACCAAAAACTGGGCATGGACAGGAGAACAAAACATGAACAAAGAGATAATATGTGTATGAGGAGTAAAAATGGAACATAAATACTTAAGCAAAACTAAACTAGGAAAACAAGGTGGTAAACAAGCAATAAGAAAAACAAACTACATGAAAACAGAAAGCAAAACCCGACAAAGCATAACTGATAACACAAATGAGAAATAACAATAATGCAAACACAAACTGGCTGAACACGACTACAACGGAACTGGACAATGGCTTAAGTACGAAAAGTAACAAAACAAAGTAACAAAGCAAAATTAGAACAGAGAATAACCACATGATGAAAAAATAACTAGTAAATCAGGGCTGGGGCACGTGAAAGGGAAAAAAGACAGAGCCCCGAGTCCTGAATCAAAGCCCAGATTGCCAAAATTGTGACACAAAATAGTTGCATTGTAAAAAAAAAAAAAAAAAAATGTGAATCAGCATTCCACATCTCATTCACAAATTCATAGTGAAGACACTGTACTGGTCCCAACACCAAAACACACAGATAGGACAGGACGCAATCTGACTCTGCATTAGTTCTGAAGTGAGAAGCACGTTGCTCCCACTGAAATATGGAACATAGATTTACTGTTTCTTCGATTATTTTAGACAGCTGACGAAGTCAGATGTTTCCATTTGCTAGGCCTTTACATAGGAGCCTATCTAGGCCAAGGCTTCAGTCTTCAAAGTGGCCGAATCCTAAACATGCCACAAAGTTAGTCTGACCTCAGCTAGTGCTAGTTGAAGCATATGTTAGCTTTCTAGCTAACATCAGACAACTAAACTTTAATTTAAAGCCACACATAGAAACAAGCTAACACTGTCATTCATCTGTAGAAATCTGACCCGGGGTGGTGACGGCCTGTTGGTTAAACTTTGGGCTTGAGACCATAGGATGCTCGGTTCAAATCCCCGCCAGACCAGACAATCACTAAGGTCCCTTGGGTAAGGCCCTAAATCCCCACGTTTCTCCCGGTGTGTAGTGAGCACCTTGTATGGCAGCACCTTGACATCCATTTAGAAGTGTGCGTCGGTGAATGTGAGGCATCACTGCACGTTGAGCTTAAAGCCCCTTTCACACTGGGTTTACATACAGTTGTGTTGTGATGTGTTATAGAGTACACTGGAAAACTGCCCACATTTGGTGTAGTCCCTGTGTAGGCTGGTGTGTGACTGCGTGTGTTTGCATTCCTAGTCTTGCTTACAGTTGCGTTACTGCCACGTATGTGGCCATTGGTGCTATTTTATGCCTCTGTGGAAGTGCGCTCCATTCTCAAAGCGGTTCATGAAAAGCAAACGGCACTCATGCTTTCAGACATACAGCGGGAGACAATGCTGTCTCGTCACAGCTCGTAACATCAGATCACAAAGTTCAGAGTCTGTTGTCCCCCCCCACACACAAAAAAGACAAAAAAAGAGAAAATACTGCTATTTAAACTCACATACTTAAACATCATGAAGAATGTTTGAGCATGAGACAGAGAGAGAGTGACAGAGCACTGCTGTAGATGCATCCCTGCCGCAGATCGGCTCAAGCACACGCAATGTTCGCTCAATTGTTTTAAGCAGAATTGGAGGTGAAAAAGTGAAGGAAAGCGGAGCGCATTTGGCAGTCGCGTGCGATCCGTCGTGAGAAGTGGATGGTACACGGTGATCTTGTCCTCCCGCTGGAAATTTGTCCCTGAGCAGGAGCTAGTGGACTTTATACTTAACTTGCTGCAATCGTGAGAGACCTGGCGGACGTGAAAGAAAGCTACGAGTTGCAGCGGCAATGTCACGTGTGATCCGTGCATGAGAAGTGAACGGTGAACGTGGAAATGTCTTCCCACTGGAGATCTGTCCATGAGGAGTGGACGTGGACATGTTCTCTGAACATGGAAGCTTGGCTTGCCTCCTCTTCTTCCGTGGTTTTAAAGCTTCACTGCCAGCAAAATCCAGCAGGATGAATAAAATCTATCAATCCAGGTATGTCCTGATAAAAGGATTTTTCGCCCTGGTGAGCGCACTGTTGTGTCGATTTACAAACTGTTGCAGTGTGAAGACTTGCTTAAATACAGCGTACTTTCTGCATCCAGTGCTCTACACTGAAAAAATTAAACATTTAATTTCTTACGTCCTCCTCGCGTATCGCTCAGAATACTGGTGTGTAGAGAGCAAAAACTCGGCGTAGAGCTGCTTAAAGTGGGCGTAGATTTGCTTAAACTGGGCGTAGAGCTGTTTAACTCGGCGTCCTCAGTACACCACAATACATAATTCTACGCTGGCCCCTGTGTGAAAGGGGCTTAAAGCACTATATGAATGCAGCCCATTTACCATTTAAATCAAATCTGTCAAACAATGACAATAAAAAGACTGATAGTCTTTGGTACTAAACAAACTAATCAGGTAGATACTTTTATATAACGGCTGAGTGGATACTTGTCATTTGATTGGTGCTTTGTATGTCACATGACATGGATTAATTCATCCCATTTGTGTTGCATTGCATTTGGAGTGCGACTTGGTTCCATTTAGAGTGCAAATTTGGTTAGCACACACGCACACGTACTCGTGCATGCGGGCACACGCACACACAAAACAAATCCACTGTGCTGTCTGGAGGCTGTTGGAATGAAAAGCTGGACTCATTTCTGATATGTTTTTTTTTTTCCACTGCACTGAGGACGTACACAGTCTTTTTTTGGTAGTACACGCATGCACAAATGCCAACCACGTGTGTGCATGTGTTCGCAGGGGACAACGACTCTACCGAGACATAATTTGATTGCGCTAACTGAAGCTGCTAATTCTTGTAACACACACACACCACAAATCCACTGTGCTGTCTGGAGGCTAGTAGCAGGAAGAAAGAATGAAAAGCTGAACTAATTTCTGACATGAGGTTGCACTGAGGACGTACACAGTCTTTTTTGGTAGTACACGCATGCACAAATGCCAACCAGGTGTGTGCATGTGTGCGCAGGGGACAACGACTCTACCGAGACATAATTTGACTGAGCTAACTGAAGCTGCTAATTCTTGTAACACACACACATACAAAAAAAAAAAATCCACTCCGCTGTAAGCTGTCTGGATGCATGAACAACTGTTCATATGAAAAGCTGACATGATGTTTGGCTGGACTGAGGAATTAGACAAAGTCTTGTTTTTTCTTTTTTTTTTTATGGACGTTCGAAGTCAGTGCACAGCATCACTGGATTACACGTCACAATTTGGACTTTAGCAGCAGTGGAACACCAAAATGTAAGTCCCCTTTCTGTTGTTTATAAATTGCGGACATGGAGACATGAAGAGATGTTAGGATGAAAACCTGGACAAATTTCTAACATGATTTTTGGTGGACTGAGGAAGTACACAAAGGCTTTTTTTTTGAAGTCCCACAGATTACTGTTTTTCCAAGTTGACTGAAAACAATTTTGGAGCCCTATTTAAAGTTCAAGCTGGGCTTCGTGTTCTCATTTTGTCTCTCATAACTGAAGTGCACCTATGATGAAAATTACAGACCTCTCTCATCTTTCTAAGTAGGAGAACTTGCACAATCAGGGGCTGACTCAAGACCTTTTTTACCCCACTGTAGAAAGTACACAGGTGACTTTACTGTCATGGTCATTGTATCCAAAGGACCGTGTGACCAGGCTTCACCTGTATTTATTCATGAACTGGATGAAGGATTATGAAATGCCTTGCAACACAAGCAAATGTAAAGAGCTAGTTATAGGTCAGAGAGGTACACCGTGTAACCCCCTTGTACAATATAACAGCACAACATGATTAGGAATAACTCTTCAGGATAATTGTAAATTTAGTAAGCATGTTAAGAATAAGATATATAACACAAATGAGTGTCTTGTTGTAATTATTTATGTTTTTTAATCGTTTTTGTAACAAAAATGATTATATAAAGAGCTGTTCTGAAAGGAAGAATTCATGTTGTGGATCAGTGATCCTGTTAATTCTATTCTAGAATTAACAGGAAGCCAATGAAGAGAGGCCAATATGGGTGAGATATGCTCTCTCCTTCTAGTCCCCGTCAGTACTCTAGCTGCAGCATTTTGAATTAACTGAAGGCTTTTCAGGGAACTTTTAGGACAACCTGATAATAATGAATTACAATAGTCCAGCCTAGAGGAAATAAATGCATGAATTAGTTTTTCAGCATCACTCTGAGACAAGACCTTTCTAATTTAGAGATATTGTGTAAATGCAAAAAAGCAGTCCTACATATTTGTTTAATATGCACATTGAATGACACATCCTGATCAAAAATGACTCCAAGATTTCTCACAGTATTACTAGAGGTCAGGGTAATGCCATCCAGAGTAAGGATCTGGTTAGACACCATGTTTGTAAGATTTGTGGGGCCAAGTACAATAACTTCAGTTTTATCTGAGTTTAAAAGCAGGAAATTAGAGGTCATCCATGTCTTTATGTCTGTAAGACAATTCTGCAGTTTAGCTAATTGGTGTGTGTCCTCTGGCTTCATGGATAGATAAAGCTGGGTATCATCTGCGTAACAATGAAAATTTAAGCAATGCCGTCTAATAATACTGCCTAAGGGAAGCATGTATAAAGTGAATAAAATTGGTCCTAGCACAGAACCTTGTGGAACTCCATAATTAACCTTAGTCTGTGAAGAAGATTCCCCATTTACATGAACAAATTGTAATCTATTAGATAAATATGATTCAAACCACCGCAGCGCAGTGCCTTTAATACCTATGGCATGCTCTAATCTCTGTAATAAAATGTCATGGTCAACAGTATCAAAAGCACCACTGAGGTCTAACAGAACACGCACAGAGATGAGTCCACTGTCTGGGGCCATAAGAAGACCATTTGTAACCTTCACTAATGCTGTTTCTGTACTATGTTGAATTCTAAAACCTGACTGAAACTCTTCAAATAGACCATTCCTCTGCAGATGATCAGTTAGCTGTTTTACAACTACCCTTTCAAGAATTTTTGAGAGAAAAGGAAGGTTGGAGACTGGCCTATAATTAGCTAAGATAGTTGGGTCAAGTGATGGCTTTTTAAGTAATGGTTTAATTACTGCCACCTTAAAAGCCTGTGGTACATAGCCAACTAATAAAGATAGATTGATCATATTTAAGATCGAAGCATTAAATAATGGTAGGGCTTTCTTGAGCAGCCTGGTAGGAATGGGGTCTAATAGACATGTTGATGGTTTGGAGGTAGTAACTAATGAAAATAACTCAGAACAATTGGAGAGAAAGAGTCTAACCAAATACCGGCATCACTGAAAGCAGCCAAAGATAACGATACGTCTTTGGGATGGTTATGAGTAATTTTTTCTCTAATAGTTCAAATTTTATTAGCAAAGAAAGTCATGAAGTCATTACCAGTTAAAGTTAAAGGAATACTCGGCTCAATAGAGCTCTGACTCTTTGTCAGCCTGGCTACAGTGCTGAAAAGAAACCTGGGGTTGTTCTTATTTTCTTCAATTAGTGATGAGTAGTAAGATGTCCTAGCTTTACGGAGGGCTTTTTTATAGAGCAACAGACTCTTTTTCCAGGCTAAGTGAAGATCTTCTAAATTAGTGAGACGCCATTTCCTATACCACGGAGTCAGGCACTTCTGATTTAAAGCTCTCTTTTTCAGAGGAGCTACAGCATCCAAAGTTGTCTTCAATGAGGATGTAAAACTATTGACAAGATACTCTATTTCACTTACAGAGTTTAGGTAGCTACTCTGCACTGTGTTGGTATATGGCATTAGAGAACATAAAGAAAGAATCATATCCTTAAACCTAGTTACAGCGCTTTCTGAAAGACTTCTAGTGTAATGAAACTTATTCCCCACTGCTGGGTAGTCCATCAGAGTAAATGTAAATGTTATTAAGAAATGATCAGACAGAAGGGGGTTTTCAGGGAATACTGTTAAGTCTTCAATTTCCATACCATAAGTCAGAACAAGATCTAAGATATGATTAAAGTGGTGGGTGGACTCATTTACATTTTGAGCAAAGCCAATTGAGTCTAATAATAGATTAAATGCAGTGTTGAGGCTGTCATTCTCAGCATCTGTGTGGATGTTAAAATCGCCCACTATAATTATCTTATCTGAGCTAAGCACTAAGTCAGACAAAAGGTCTGAAAATTCACAGAGAAACTCACAGTAACGACCAGGTGGACGATAGATAATAACAAATAAAACTGGTTTTTGGGACTTCCAATTTGGATGGACAAGACTAAGAGTCAAGCTTTCAAATGAATTAAAGCTCTGTCTGGGTTTTTGATCAATTAATAAGCTGGAATGGAAGATTGCTGCTAATCCTCCGCCTCGACCCGTGCTACGAGCATTCTGGCAGTTAGTGTGACTTGGGGGTCTCACTTTAAGTCACTCTCAATGAGTGACTTAAAGTGAGTCACTCATTGACAGAGTACTGCATTGGCAAAAGTAATTTGAGATGCTTTTCTCACTAGAGTTTTGCTGGAGGTTTATAATCTGAGGAGTATGGGAGTGGAGCAGCAGTGGCCGTATGGTTTAGCAGCGTGGCATTCTATACAAACAACCTGCGTCTTGTGAAGTTTCGCATCTTTTTTAAAACAGCCAAAGTATCTCAAAACACCTGATTTAAATGTTTTAGGTGCGTCAAAAATCTCCAACTGCTCCAGACCTCCATGTTTGTTGTGGTAGAAATGTGCTTTCAGGCTTCCGTCCATGTTCAAAACACAACGCACAGCATTCAATGTGCCTCAGAAAAAAGAAAAAAAAAAACAAAAAACCACAAAACAAAAAAATAAATGCAAGCATGCAGGGAGCGATGCGATCAGGATTTCACCTGTCAACTGAATCAATGCACATTGAATGCATCAATACACTCACATTGCGCACATTTGTATCTACATACCGATTCGTATCGATTAATCTCCACGTGCCTAGTGAGCGGCGTCTTGTGAATAAACTGAATGACGCACACCTTCCTTTGTACAATATGACCTCTATGAATCTGAGAAACTGATCCAGCAGTTGAACTCAAATAAATACAGACAGTGTTCAAGATGGCTTTTTCTAACATTAATATTTAAGTACAATATAGTCATATAAATGTGTTGATTTTAATTTGAACTTGACCTGACACCATTGCAGGTACAAAGTTGAACGATCCACTTCAGGGGCATAAGAAATTTCACACAAGATTCTTCTAAGCATGAATGTGGGAGATGTGGTGTTTTTATTTACTGTTGCAGGCTAAAAGGAACAGACACAACCAGTCAAAAGTCTGGTTGCACTTTCCCATTTGCCATGTGTCATCTCCCCAAAACACTTATTTTCTGCAACAGCCTGACAACCTGTCCAGGGTGTACATCACTTTCTGTCCTACAGCCACTGGGACCGAATGCCACCCCCACCAACACCCTTACATGAAATAAATGCATTGAGAAAATGAATGAAAGAATGAAAACTTATTTTTGCCTCTTTTGGGGGTTGCAAGTCTTAATTAGGGGAGTCAGACCTCCCAAACCCAATCTCCCCAATAGTTCAAATAATGGGGGAATAATAAATTACAACAGTAAATAAGTGGCTATTCCTTAGAAGCTTTTTGTGAAGAAATGCTCTTTGAATTGGAATGGGTCATTTCAGATGTTCAGTTCTAATTTTCATATTCTTCTGGGCCCAGTTTCATGAAGCAGTCTAATCTTGTTTAGTCCAATAAACTTAGTTAACTAATTTAATTACATGTGTTTAGTTGACTAAAGTTTTGTGTTACTCAACTAAATTTTTTAGTCTAGTACAGAGGAGGCTAATCTTATTTTAGTTGACAAAACGTCTGTGTCTTACCCCAAAACTGGCGGCTATCATGTACCACCACTTGATAGAACACTCAAGAGCACCCCTACGTCACTCATATTCCTCCAACAGGAGAGCTCCCTCTGCTATTGGCCATGGTTGTAGTAGACAACTGTCATGATGTGTTTGTGGCAGTTCTCACATTAGCCACCGGGTGTTGCTGTTACACTGAGCAGGTTGTGTGGACAAAAAGGCTTGACGGAAGAATAAAAGAAGAACTGCTGGGCTAAAAGCTAAGCACACCTTTCTGCAGTTCATATGTGTCCATACGTGTTGTTAATAAAGCCAGTTAACAAAACAGAGGCTGGATAGTTCAGGACAACCAACCCAGAAGTAAACAAAACTCTCGCGCACTGGAGGCATCTCTTGGCAACGGTGCTCGCGAGGCCGTTATGCCAGTGAAAATCATCGACTAACCTAAGATGGCTAATCTACAAGTTTAGCCGTCGATGTGAAACTGTGATTAGATAATGTTGGGCGACTAACTGTAGTCGACAAAGTAAGTTTAGTAGAATGAAAGGTTAGACTGCTTTATGAAACCAGGCCCTAGTCATAATAATAATAATAATATTAATTAATCATTTTTATAGATACTTAAATATGGTGACACACACAGTCATGAACTGAACTTCCCTCAGAAGCTTCTGGTGTGTGTGTGTGTCTTCTATGTATGAAACACACACACACACACACACACACACACACACACACACACACACACACACACACACACACACACACACACACACACACACACACACACACACACACACACACACACACACACACGTCAGTCCCTCTTCTGTTTGGCCCTGAAGCATTTGACTCTTCATGGTGCCTCTTTAATCCACATCTTTGGTGTTCTTTGATACCAGCAACACTCTCTGTTCATGGTTCAGGTGAAGCTCTTCAATGAGATGAATGCATTCAAAAAATGAAGGCTCACGTGCACTATTGGAGCTCCAGTAGGGATGCCACAGACAGGACCAACTGGTGCAAAAACATACCACTAGTTTAATTTTAGCTGCAGGAAATTCACTGAAATCACTTGCACCTCAGGCTGTAAAATTAATCACAGCACAATCCAAAGATTTTCCCCAAAAATCTCAATACGGCTTTTTGTCAAATGGTCCAGACGCATCTGATGCAACCTTTGCTTCAGAACAGCGGTTTTCAAATTAGCTGATTCGCTCGTTCAAGTGTACAACCAATCAAGTACTGACACCTGAATGACACTAATCAGTTTGTGGCAGAGCAGGGAGAGATGGAAAATGTGTATGTGAGGTAGTCCTTGAGGACCGGTTTGAGAACTGCTGCTTTAAAACAACAGCAGCCCACCAATATCTCGTGTTTCCACAGCTGGCAGGGTTGTAGGATTTTTCATTTTCATTTTCTATCATTTATTCCAGTCCAGGTCGCAGTGGCAGCAGACAAAGCAGCTCATCCCACACTTCCCTAGACTCAGTCAAGTCCTGTAACACTTCCTGGGGGATCCCGAGGCCTTCCAAAAGATATCTAGGAAATATAATCCTTATTTACCCTGCTCCCCCACTCCCACAAAGTACAGACAATGATCATCCCTAACTGTTCATCAGCATGCCTGCACAGCCCCATTCCACTATTTGACAGTAAACTTAACTTTGCCCAATTGTCTATCTCACGACTTTACTTCTTATAGAAGTATTTTATTTTTATTGTTGTTTATGCAACAATGACAGTCGACCAAATTTCTTGTATGTAAGGACTTACTTGGCAATAAATTTGATTCTGATTCATGTCCTACGTCTTCCCTGTTACCTCCTCACCGTTGAATGTGCAGGGAAGACCTCCAGGGAGTCAAGGGAGACAACCAGGTGGCATCCTCACCAAATACCTGAACAAGCTCAAGTGGCTCCTTTTAATGCCAAGAAGCAACAGCTCTACTCCCTCCCGGAGAATTGGGCCTGTCACCCTATCCAGGAGTAAAATCCCAGATACCCAACAGAGGACTCTCATATCTGCCGCTTACATCTGTGTCCTTATCCTTTCTGTCAACTCCCAATGTTTAAGACCACAGGTGAGGTTAGGACAGGGGTGGGCAATCATGTGCCATGAAGGGCAAAGACACTGCAGGTTTCCCTTTCTACTAATCACCTCAGCAGGTGATATCATTGATGTTTGGGTGTTTATGTTCAGGGAAGAAGATCATCAGGGAGTGACCTCTGATTGACTGAGAAGCTTTGAGCCCGAGTGTGAAGTGACTGGGATGAGAATCAGCACCTCCAAATCTGAGACTGTGGTCCTTTGTTGGAAAAGGGTGGATTGTCCCCTCTGGGTCAGAGGAAAGTTATTGCCAGAAGTGGAGGAGTTCAAGTATCTTGGGGTCCCATCACAGGCTTCCTGTCTCTGCGAGGTCTGATTTTAAGGTTCTGTTACTGACTCATTCATGGACAAGTGCATCCCTATCTGGCTGACCTAATTACATCATACATACTACACTATGTGCTGCACTCTCAGGAAGGAGGATTACTATGTGTCCCCAAGATTAAAAAGAAGTCAGTAGGCCACAGAGTATTCTCTTACCATGTGCCTGTTCTGTGGAACAACTTGCCTGCAGAGATAAAACAGTCTGATTTGGTGGAGTAATTCTAGTCCACACTGAAAACTTATATAACCTGGTTGGCAATGTGTATATATGTATATATGGGGTGGGCGTTTATAAGCTTTGCTTCTGCTCACCCCCTTTTTGGTCACACATGTCACTGTGGAATTGTCTTGTGCATCAGTAGTAGAGAAGCTTGAATCTTCTACTGGACTGGGTTGCTTGACGTGAGGACGTTTCGCTTCAAATCACAGAAGCTTCCTCAGCTAAAATTCTTGCTCTGGTAGTCTGACTTCTGTCTTGATTCTTGTAGAGAAGAATAAACCAGAAGCCAACAAAAGCTGGAGTTTTTTAACCTAACCAGACCCCACCTACTGAGAGACTGACTGCTATAGGCTAGTGACTAAACAATAGCTCTAATTAGCACCTATTGTGCTCTAGTTAGCACTCTCCTAATGACAGGATGGAAGCCTCCCCTGATGGATCCCTTGACGACTCTCTCCTGATGATGTGAATGACTCATTACCATGAACAAAAGACTGAAACTGCTTTGACCTGAGTACCACATTGTAAACAGGGGACAAAGCGTGTCTGAGACCCGCTCCGCGGTTAAGGCTGGGTTTCAACTGTTTTACAAAGAATGCTTCCTTGACACCTCTCTCAAACCATTTCTTCTCTCTGGCTAAGATTTTAACTTCCTTGTCCTCAAACGTCCACTGGCGACCTCTTTGCGGTGCTGGTATAGCCTCTTGTGTAAAAGTTGCTTCGTCTCACCTATGTAGTGTTCATTACAGTTTTCCTGACATCTGATATGATACACTACATTGCTCTGTTTGTAACTAGGGATCCTGTCCTTAGGGTGAACTAATTTCTATCTCAACGTGTTGACTGGTTTAAAGTAAACTGGGATTTTGTGCTGTCTGAAGATCCTCTGTAGTTTTTCGCCTACTCCTGCTAAATAAGGGAGAGACACTCTTCTTCTTGTCTCCGTCTCCTGTCTATCTGGTCTCTTTGTTTTCTGGGACCCCACGAGTGGCTATAAGAAGAAAATCATTAGCTGCCTCCAAAAGCTGGAGAAAGAGGGACTTATCGACAGGCAGACATACTACAGACTGTACCCGGGGGACGCCACTCCATGCATCTGTGGACTACCCAAAATCCACAAACAGGACGTGCCACTTAGGCCTATTGTATGTAGCACAGATTCCATTACATACAATTTGGCCAAGCACCTCAAGTGGATTTTGGCTCCTCTAGTGGGTAACTCAGACCACCATGTGGAGAACACACAAGATTTTGTGAACAAAATCAAGGACCTGCAGCTAGAGGCAGATGAAACTATGGTGTCATTTGATGTGACTTCGTTGTTCACCTGCATCCCCACCGCTGAGGCCATCTCAGCTGTGAGTCAGAGACTGCTGGAAGATGTGTCTCTACCTGAAAGGACCAAACTCACATCAAACCACATCTGCCAACTCTTGGAGATCTGTCTTAACACCACGTATTTCCTGTTTAGGGGGAATTACTACAGGCAGATCCATGGTTGTGCGATGGGGTCTCCGGTATCCCCCATTGTGGCCAATCTGTACATGGAGCAAGTGGAGAAGACAGCCTTGACGTCATTCACGGGCATCTCTCCCAGTCACTGGTTCAGATATGTCGATGACACTTGGGTTAAAATCAAGCAACAGGAGGTCGAGGAATTTACAGAACACATCAATTCGGTGGACTCCAATATCAAGTTCACACGTGAGGATGCCAGAAACAACCATTTAATCTTCTTGGACTGTGATGTTACGATTGGAGAGAACGGGCAGTTCCAGACAGAGGTTTACAGAAAACCCACTCACACTGACCAATATCTGCTTTTTGGCTCAAACCACCCCCTTGAACACAAGCTCGGGGTGATCAGGACTCTTCAACACAGAGCCCTACAGGTGCCCACAACTGCAGAGGGAAGGGCTAAAGAGCAACAATTTGTACGGAAAACCCTCACAGTATGTGGATACCCACGTTGGTCCCTGGAAAAAGTGCAGAAGTCCCAGAAAACAAAGAGACCAGATAGACAGGAGACAGAGACAAGAAGAAGAGGAGTGTCTCTCCCTTATTTAGCAGGAGTAGGGGAAAAACTACAGAGGATCTTCAGACAGCACAAAATCCCAGTTTACTTTAAACCAGTCAACACCTTGAGACAGAAATTAGTTCACCCTAAGGACAGGATCCCTAGTTACAAACAGAGCAATGTAGTGTATCATATCAGATGTCAGGAAAACTGTAATGAACGCTACATAGGTGAGATGAAGCAACTTTTACACAAGAGGCTATACCAGCACCGCAGAGGTCGCCAGTGGACCTCAGTCTGCAGTTCATCTCCACCTGAAAGACACTAACCACACTTTTGAGGACAAGGAAGTTAAAATCTTAGCCAGAGAGAAGAAATGGTTTGAGAGAGGTGTCAAGGAAGCATTTTTTGTAAAACAGTTGAAACCCAGCCTTAACCGCGGAGCGGGTCTCAGACACGCTTTGTCCCCTGTTTACAATGTGGTACTCGGGTCAAAGCAGTTTCAGTCTTTTGTTCATGGTAATGAGTCATTCACGTCATCAGGAGAGAGTCGTCAAGGGAGCCATCAGGGGAGGCTTCCATCCTGTCATTAGGAGAGTGCTAACTAGAGCACAATAGGTGCTAATTAGAGCTATTGTTTAGTCACTAGCCTATAGCAGTCAGCCTCTCGGTAGGTGGGGTCTGGTTAGGTTAAAAAACTCCAGCTTTTGTTGGCTTCTGGTTTATTCTTCTCTACAAGAGTCAAGACAGAAGTCAGACTACCAGAGCAAGAATTTTAGCTGAGGAAGCTTCTGTGATTTGAAGCGAAACGTCCTCACGTCAAGCAACCCAGTCCAGTAGAAGATTCAAGCTTCTCTACTATGGAAACCACCTGGACAACTGAGATCCTACACAGAAACTTGTCCATCAGTTTTTGTTATTGTCGAGTTTGTGTGCCAAAATAAATACATTCAATTCAATTCAGTTCATATAGTCTCCCTGTGGTATGGTTAGCATACTGTACAGTATCGAACTACACTTCCAGTCCTTTTAAATTGTATTATAAACAATGGAATAGGTCTCAGCCTGATTCTATCTTAATTCTGGGTTTGTTAGTGAAGCACAGGGTTAGCTGCTGGCAACCACATCAGTAATCTCTGGGCTTCTCTATTGATTTGAAGCTGGTGAACTAACGCAATGGCAATGACAATATCTTGACTATCTCACTATGACCTTGAAATTGACCTCAAGGTCACCATGATCGACTACTGTCAGGGGATCACCCAAGTACACCCTTATGCTAAATATGAATGAAGTTGGGGAGGTGATGGTCTAGTGGTTAAGCATTGGACTTGAGACCAGAGGATCCTCTGTTCAAATCCCACCCTGACTGGAAAATCACTAAGGGCCCTTGGGCAAGGTCCTTAATCCCCCACGTTTCTCCCGGTGTGTAGTGAGTACATTGTATGGCAGCACCCTCACATCGGAGTGTATGTGAGGCATTATTTGTAAAGCCCTTTGAGCATCTGACGCAGATGGAAAAGCGCTATATAAATGCAGTCCATTTACCATTTGGTCAACTGGTTGTTGAGATATCGTGCTACCAAAAAAAAAAAAAAAAACAGATGCATGGACATGCTGATCACTGTGTTCCCCTGTACTTCATACCAGGGGGATAAGAAATATTGGACAACTAAAAAGGAGGTGCAAACAGGCATGGAAAGCCAAGACACCATCTGAACTCTATCAGGAATTAGAAAGCAATCCTGCGCCTTGTCAGTGCAAGTTAATATCAGCTGGTTCAGTCCCAACTGTTGGCCTATAAAAAGGTCTTTCATTATCAAGGTGTCACACAAGAAACATCCCATGATGGGTAAAAAGAAAGAGCTCTCTCAAGACCTTCACAGCCTTCTTGTTGCAAAACATAATGATGGCATTGGTTACAGAAGGATTTCTAATGTTGTGAATGTTCCAATGAGAACTGTTGGAGCCATAATCCAGGAGTGGAAAGAACATCACTTCACCATAAACCAGCCACAGCCAGGTGCTCCTCGCAAGATTTCTGACAGAGGACTGAAAAGAATTATCAGAGGAAACAGTATGTCCAAGAGCCAAGGACCACTTGTGGAGACCTTCAGAAAGACCTGGAATTAGCAGTTATAATTGTTTCAAAGAAAAGCAATGCACTCGACCACCATGACCTGTGCACAGTCACTACACAAGGCTCCATTACTGAAGAAAAAGCAATGTTGAAGCTTGTTTAAAATTTGCTGCACAACATTTAGACAAGCCTTGAAGTACTGGGAGAATACATGACACACGTCATGTTTGGTATGTGAGACCTTCACAGCAATACTCACGCGAGCGGCTGTATTTTTTAGTTCATCTTCTTTAGAATTTCGGCAAAACATCATTAATCTACTTCCCTCTAAGGAAGCAGCACCCCTAGCGGTGGATAACTGCATTAGCATGAGCCAAGGAACCAGTGTATGGAGTGTACAGCCTTCACAGCCAACCAAAAATCAACTGAAGTTGAGATGTCAATGTGAGGTCAGGGCAAGAAGGTCACATCCTTTTATTCCCCTTCTACTCAGCTTCATCACGCATCCCTGAAGTGGGCCTCTAGGCTGCCTAGAGGTCAGAATGTGGTTTCTGCAAACAGCAATGCCACATTAGAACCCGTTAGAGCCTACTGACGTGGTACCAAGCTTTCGTCTGTTGGTTCAGAACCACAGTGACATGGAGAGATCTCCAGCACAGCTTCATCGCACAGAGAAGGTGGGAGGAGCCAGCATGGACCTGGCTCCGAATACACGGAGGGGGCATTGTGCACGTCAGCGTGCACCCGAAACCTGCTGACAATCAGCAGTAACGACACCGAGGCATCTGCATGTGTTCGGCCCACATGATGGCGCTCCTGATTTATTCATTCATTCATTTGGATATGAAGCAGAAGCGGTCCACAGAGGAATAATGATCTCTGCACGAGCTTCAAGCACAGACACACGTGCACGCTCTCCACACACACACGACTCCTTCATCTAAGGCTTCTTTCATCTTTGTCGTTCTGTGCGAAGGCATTGAGGTGTGCACGATGAGCACGCACAAGAGGAAGTGGTTTGATTGACGACGATAATAAAGAACCCTCCAGAGTTCCTGTGAAATACTTTGTTTATTTAACCACAGAATGTCTTTGACACACACACACACACACACACAATTCAGTATCACTTTCTCACATCAGTGAACCGTGATCACAAACCTCAAATGGAGGAACGCGGTTTACAGTCTGAACAAGAACAAATCTGTCCTTCCCAAAATAAGTCGCAGTGTGAGATTTTAACATTCCCTCACAGAGTGTACGCGTCCACATGGAGCAGAATTATTCACAAACTGATGACATTCCAGATCTAGATGGAGATCCAGAATAGCGGTTGACTGATTACTGACCTGGTCAAAAAGTGGCGGCGGTATTCAACATTTTTATGGTTACCTTTATCCCGTCACTTCTAAAGCCAACAAGACAATTTAATTCTAATTAATTTGGCTAATTTGTGACCTGCGTGCCTATACGTGATCTATGCATGCGCTTACGTCCACAATGCCACCAAGCCGATTTCAAAAGTTAACTATTTATACGGATTATAGCGATATTTTACATCTGTACACTGTGATGTTTTTTGAGATGACATCATTTTGTGCAAAAACACACGAACTTAAAATTCCCAAAGGTGGTTTGGTACAAAGGATGCCAACAAGGCACTTAAGATATAAACACAGCAACATCATCCAACACCAATGACAAGATATGTAATTTCATGAAAAAGGAAAGTTTACACTTTAAAAAGTAAATCAGTGGCTTTGTATATATCACAGTAAGAAACAGCTTTACTGGCTTAATAAAATCTCTGAAACACATTCAATTGATTGTTTGAGTTGGAAATACCAAATGAAATGCTGAACAATTTAAGGTAGTTTTATCTTAACTTTACTTTGAGTTTATTTCATTGTAACAAATTAGCAGTTCCTTTGATAAATTTCATTCAAAATATTTGGAAAGGACTAATATAGTTAATATTTTTACTTAGATTTAGCAAAATCAAGTAAATTTGAATGATTTCACAGCTTTTTAATGTATGCAATATTTTTAAGTGTAAAATGTTTCACCAAAAAAATTGAGTTGAACACAGTAACCATTTTTAGAGTGTACATTCACACTGTCACGTGGTAGGAAAAACTCAGTGCCTGATGCCGTGCTCTGCTCATTTTGTAGATGGGAGCATATAATGTGTCCAATATTGAATGTGCTTTGATCCTTTTAAACATTATTTGACTTATACATAACATCAAATGACATAAATCATATTTAACTTCAACTGAAATTGGTTCAAGTATTGGCTCTTACAAAAGATACAACAAAGACAAATGTTGCGGGCGCAAGCTTAGTGGCTCATGCAGCCGTTATGAACACACACACACACACACACACACACACACACACACACACACACACACACACACACACACACACACACACACACACACACACACACAGCTGAGTGATCATTCCAACCCTGCGCGTGTGCACATATGCACACGTGCCACTAGACACCTTTGCTGAAAGTTTGCAGCAGTCACACCATGCGTCAGACGCAGCCTTTCCATCGAACTTTAATTTCTTTTTTCTTTTTTGCTCACTTCAGTAGCACAATGCAAGTCTGTACATTGTGATGTCAGTTGGATTACCACATGGGATTTAATTTTGCGTGGTTATTTGCAACACACAGCCACCTGGTGACAGGCTTTTCACGACAGGCTGTGGTTTGGATCCTCTGCGCTCTGCACTGTCCTGGTTCCGCGCAGGAGGTGAGTTTCATGTTTAAAGGTATGGTATTAAAGGCACTGCGCTGCGGTGGTTTGAATCATATTTATCTAATAGATTACAATTTGTTCATGTAAATGGGGAATCTTCTTCACAGACTAAGGTTAATTATGGAGTTCCACAAGGTTCTATGCTAGGACCAATTTTATTCACTTTATACATGCTTCCCTTAGGCAGTATTATTAGACGGCATTGCTTAAATTTTCATTGTTACGCAGATGATACCCAGCTTTATCTATCCATGAAGCCAGAGGACACACACCAATTAGCTAAACTGCAGGATTGTCTTACAGACATAAAGACATGGATGACCTCTAATTTCCTGCTTTTAAACTCAGATAAAACTGGAGTTATTGTACTTGGCCCCACAAATCTTAGAAACATGGTGTCTAACCAGATCCTTACTGTGGCTGGCATTACCCTGACATCTAGTAATACTGTGAGAAATCTTGGAGTCATTTTTGATCAGGATATGTCATTCAATGCGCATATTAAACAAATATGTAGGACTGCTTTTTTGCATTTACGCAATATCTCTAAAATCAGAAAGGTCTTGTCTCAGAGTGATGCTGAAAAACTAATTCATGCATTTATTTCCTCTAGGCTGGACTATTGTAATTCATTATTATCAGGTTGTCCTAAAAGTTCCCTGAAAAGCCTTCAGTTAATTCAAAATGCTGCAGCTAGAGTACTAACGAGGACTAGAAGGAGAGAGCATATCTCACCCATATTGGTTTCTCTTCATTGGCTTCCTGTTAAAAGCTTATAGTTAGTTATGCTGCTATAGACTTAGACTGCTGGGGGGTTCCCATGATGCACTGAGTATTTCTTTCTCCTTTTGCTCTGTATGCACCACTCTGCATTTAATCATTAGTGATTGATCTCTGCTCCCCTCCACAGCATGTCTTTTTCCTGGTTCTCTCCCTCAGCCCCAACCAGTCATAGCAGAAGACTGCCCCTCCCTGAGCCTGGTTCTGCTGGAGGTTTCTTCCTGTTAAAAGGGAGTTTTTCCTTCCCACTGTCGCCAAGTGCTTGCTCACAGGGGGTCGTTTTGACCGTTGGGGTTTTTATGTAATTATTGTATGGCCTTGCCTTACAATATAAAGCGCCTTGGGGCAACTGTTTGTTGTGATTTGGCGCTATATAAATAAAATTGATTGATTGAATTGATTGATTAATAATCTTGTCACAGCCTGGGATACAATTCCACGGTACACCTCCTACAGAATTTAGATGATCAGGTAATAATATGCATATTACAGCGGTGAGATCCGTTCAGCTCCAATGTGTGTGATGACACATTACTGCGCATGAGAACATTGTACTTTTGGTTTGATTGCGCGCTCTTCACACCCACTGTACATGATGACTGTGTGCCACATAGATGTTATTATATATCAACATTTCCTTTGCCCTCCCTGGCCGGGGTCCAGTGGAGGTGGACATCCCACAACATGTCGGCAGGCTTTACTGTGACCGATCGATCTCAGAGCTCAATCAACTGCGGTCAGATCGTTTTCAGATGCTGTTTTGATGCCGTCAGAATATGTAGACTGCGATCAGATGATGCAAAAACTGCATATAGACCGCTGTCAGATGTGTGTTCCATCTCAATGGCACCAAGAGTGTTTTGAATATGTGTAACACACTCAGGACAGCCGAGAGAATGGGACCAAATATGTAGATTGTTGTGTGGGCCGCTGAAGAGGAGGTACTGCTGGCCCACCACCACCAGATGGCGCCCTGCTTGGAGTGCGGGCTTCAAGCACAAGAGGGCGCCAGAACCACTGGGAGTGACAGCCGTCACTCATCCTCAACACCAGCTGTCACTCATTCATCTCATCACCATCACCATAAAGGCCGGACGGCGACTCCACCTCCTCGCCGAGAAATCTTCTACGATCAGAGGTAATCTTCTCTGCTGTGATTATTGTAATCTATTATTGTTCTGTGTGCAGTTGCAAACCCGTGAAGACCCAGGAGAGGGACAAACGGGAACTTCACAAATAAAGACGTTCCTGGAGGTGGAGGTTATCCCTCCCGGAGGAATCATTAATCAAGGTTGCTGGGTGTGTCTGCCAGCAGTACCAGGGCCGACAACAGAGGACAGAGACCACCTGGGGACTCAGGGCTTGGCGGCTTCGGTGTTCTTCAGGCCGTTGGTGGTAGAAGCGGTGTGGGCCCCGGCTCTTCGTTCATCCGAGGTCTCCTATCTTCAAGCCTGCCCGCAGTCCTCTTGTGTATGATTGGCAGTACTCTTGTTTATATTCCGTTGTGTTCTTTCGCAACATTAAATTGTTACTCCTTCTCTTATCCATTGTCCGTTCATTTGCGCCCCCTGTTGTGGGTCCGTGTTACGACACTTTCCCAACATAGATGCTCATAAACTGCCGTCCGTTGGTCTTCAGACTGCACCTCAATACTTCCAAATTGCTGCCGGATGTGTCATTCTGATGCAATTCGGCCTCAATCTGTGTATGTGTGTGATGGGGGTATGGAGGTCGCGGGGGGGCTGGAGCTTATACCAGCAGTCATAGAGCACGAAGCGGGGTACATCCTGGACAGGACACCAGTCTGTTGTAGGGCCACAAACAGACAAACACATTCACACCTACGGACAATTTAAAGTTTCCAATCCACCTAACCTGCATGTCTTTGGATGTGGGAGGAAGCCGGAGCACCCGCAGAGAACCAACGCAAATACGGGGAGTTGAACCCATGACCTTCTCACTGTGACGCAACAGTGCTTTTCTTTTTTACTATCTTGTATGTATTGTCTGTAATAAGTTTCCACAAATGGACTGACTGTCTGCATTAACTGACTTCAATTCTGCTTTCATTGTTTTCATTCTACATTTAGCCAATTCTAAGTGTGTCTTATAAAACAAATCAATAATTAAACCCTTTCTGCATTTAATAAATAATACATTTAAAGTCATGATAACTACTGCCAATGAGAGAGTACAGATTCTAAGAAAAAGTATTCAGCTTATGAGGAAAGCATGAAATTTAGCACACATGTAGCACAGGGTATATAGAAAATAATTAGGGGTGGACACCAGTGAAATTGATCTTCTGAAGGGGCGTGGCAATATATTTTTTTAAAGATGGCCACCAGAGTGCTACAGCCTTTCTGAATAGTGACTGATGGTGAAATTCTTTTTAAAAAACCCACAAAGCAATGTGTTGTCGTCTATTAGAAATGCACTTCCAATATTTTTACCCTCTGCCTTTGACTTTCACATTGCAAAGGTTGACTTTTTACTTGAAAAAATGTCAGTAATTGTAATAATCCAAGTTTTACTGTTGATTTTTGCATGATGTTGAAAGAGTAATACTGCATGCATAAAACATAAAATTGCATTGTCTTGAATTTCAGAGGCAGCGGTCAGAAACAGTGAAGAATGGTCCAGATACATAGTGAAGAGAAGAATTCAAGTTCTTTTGTTCCAGTCATGAGTATAATGATCGCTCACTTCTCAGCAACTCAAGCATGCAGAGGGGTGTGTAAATGCAAAATGTGCTGACTTACACCAAATTGTGTGCTTGTGAAGGAGGATGTGCAGAGTAGATGAATATAATGCCGCGTTCACACCGGCAACTGCAGCCACAGGTTGCCATGTAATCCCTATGTAAGGACGCCTTTTGGCGCCAAACCGTGCAGCGCGACGCGATGGAGGCGAGTGAAGCGATTTTGAGCGTTTTGCGCATTTGTGGCGCGATATTGCGTCACCTCACGTCGCGTTGCCCTCCTCCCCAAGTTCAAAAATCTGAACTTTTTCGTCTCATCGTGCCGCGATGACCAATCACGGACTGAATATGTAGTGACGTGGAGATGTCTGGAGTTTGACTGAAGATGTGAACTTGTCCTGTATCTGGTAGCAGCCTGTGTGCAGGACTTATGTCTCTTTTGTCCTTTATTTCACAATCATGACAGAGTTGTTGGAGCGAACAGCAGCACCACAGCAGCGGGGAGCGGAGTTTCTTTTTATTTTTATTTTACGCGCACGCGAATCGTCCTGGAGATTATTTTACTTATTAACTACACACCTGTATAAAGCAAATGGTGACTGGTGTCTAAACACAATTATGACAGAGTTTTTGGAGCGAGCAGCAGCCCTACTTGCAGCAGCGGGGAGCGGAGCTTTTTCCTTTTCTTTTTTTTTTTTTTTTACGTGCACGCGCGAGCGAATCGTCTGTAGAGTATATTTTATTAATTAACTACACAGATGTGACTGGTTTCTAAACACAATTATGACAGTTTTTGGGGGGAAGAGCCAGCTGCAGCAAGCAGTGGAGTTTTTTTTTTTTTTTTTTTTAATTGTTTACATGTGTGCGCGCGAACGGGACAGTTGATCCTCAAACTGGGTCCCGCAGAGGTTGAAGGACCGCTGAAAGCGGCCGTCACCCAGACACAGCTCCTGCAGCAAATAATGATACTCTCTGTATTGAGAGCTTTTCACAACAACTCGCTCCGTGTGATCAAGGTCCATCATGTTAGCTTGACTGACAACCGGAGCCAGCGAGCGGAATGGAAGCTCCTCCTATTTGATGACGCACTGGGGCGAATTTTCGCAGCGAAAGTACACCCGAGCAGAGCGACACACCGGGCGAAGGAGGCGCGTCCATTGCCTGGCGACCCACACGAATTTGTAGCGTCTGATCGCGCCCGGTGTGAATGCGGCATAAGACACATTTTGTGGCTTTAACATGTATAACTGTGTCAACGAGAGTTTGTGTGTCGTCTGTGTGTCAACGTGAGTGCATCTGTGTGTCGTCTGCGGGTCGCCTGCGTGCACCTGTGTGTGTGTCGACGTGAGTGCGTCTGCGGGTCGCCTGCGTGCACTTGTGTGTGTCGACGTGAGTGCGTCTGCGTGTCGCCTGCGTGCACCTGTGTGTGTGTCGACGTGAGTGCGTCTGCGTGTCGCCTGCGTGCACCTGTGTGTCGACGTGAGTGCATCTGCGTGTCGCCTGCGTGCACCTGTGTGTCGACGTGAGTGTATCTGTGTGTCACCTGTGTGCATCTGTAGCGAGTATCTGTGTGTCGCCTGCGTGCATCTGTGTGTGTGTGAACGTGAGTGTATCTGTGTGTCGCCTGCATGCATTAGTATGTACACGTGTTAATGTGTGCATGCGCACGTTAGTGTGTTTATTTGTGTGCGTCAGTGTGGTTGGGAGTGTCTTAGTGTGTGGGTGGTAGAATGTGTATTAATTGGAGTGCTATGTGTGTTAGTGTGTCTCTGTGTGTGTGTGCGTGTGTGCCTGTGTGTCCACGTGCATGTGTCAGTGTGTGCATCAGTGTTCCTGTGCATGTGTGTAGGCAGGCACGTGTATTAGTGTGTGTATGCGCGTGTGTGTGTATACATGTTAGTGTGTTAGTGTGCATGTCAGTGTGTGCACATTTGTGTGTGTGCGTGTTCGAGTGCGTATACCTGTTAGTGTGCATGAGCGTGTGTTTGTATGCATATTATTGTGCGCATGTGTGTGTTCATGTGCATGAGTATGTCATCTGTGAGCACGTCTGTGTTTGTGTGTGGATATTATCAATCAATCAATCAATCAATCAATTTTTTTATATAGCGCCAAATCACAACAAACAGTTGCCCCAAGGCGCTTTATATTGTAAGGCAAGGCCATACAATAATTATGTAAAACCCCAACGGTCAAAACGACCCCCTGTGAGCAAGCACTTGGCTACAGTGGGAAGGAAAAACTCCCTTTTAACAGGAAGAAACCTCCAGCAGAACCAGGCTCAGGGAGGGGCAGTCTTCTGCTGGGACTGGTTGGGGCTGAGGGAGAGAACCAAGAAAAAGACATGCTGTGGAGGGGAGCAGAGATCGATCACTAATGATTAAATGCAGAGTGGTGCATACAGAGCAAAAAGAGAAAGAAAGCGTGTACAGTACACAGTACATCTGTACAGTACACAGTACACCTCCCAGCATCTGCTGACGCTGGGAGGTGTACTGCGATGGTCCTCTTAGACCTGTCCTCTGCCTTTGACATGGTCGACCACACCATCATGGTCAATAGGCTGGTTTACCTCCTATTTGACAAACAGGAGTTTTAGCGTTTCAGTAAACCATGTTAGGTCTGAGTCAGCTCATCTGCAGTGTGGCATACCACAAGGCTCGGTGCTGGGGCCACTCGTTTCTTTTATATATTCTTCCCCTTGGGCAGATAATTCAGCGTTTCAGTGATGTGTCCTAACATCTGTATGCTGATGACATACAACTATACTGCTCTTTTAAAACTACGGAACTTGGGAAACTGAACTCTTTAATGAACTGTCTGTCACAGGTGAAGCAGTGGCTGAATGGAAATAGCCTTCAACTGAACTCCGAGAAAACAGACACTTGTTGTTGCCCCTGATGATGCCATTCCCGGCATCAAGCAGCAGTTGGGTGACTTTGGCTCGTCAGTTAAGACAAGTCTGCGGAATCTCGGAGTTATCTTTGATGAAGTAATGTCTCTTTCTGAGCACTGTAATAAATTAATTAGAAATTGTTTTTTTCACTTGCGGAATATCGCCAAGCTGCGACAGGTGGTATCTTGCCATGAGCTGGAGACAATCATCCACGCCTTTATCTCCTCATGATTGGACTACTGTAACAGCCTGTTTACCTGCCTTAGTAGAAAAGACCTTAACCGGCTACAGTACGTCCAAAACTCTGCTGCGAGGCTGTTGACTCGTACAAACAGGAGAGCTCATATTACTCCTGTCCTAAAGTCTCTCCATTGGCTCCCAGTTGAGTCTAGACTCACTTTCAAAATCTTGGTCCTGATGTTCCGAGCCCTTCATGGTCAGGCTCCCGGATATATTAAAGATCTGATTCAGTCTTATACCTCTGCCCGTAGTAGTCTCAGGTCTTCAGGTCAGAACCTGCTGATGGTTCCAAGAACCTGCTTTAAAACCCGAGGTGACAGATCTTTTAAAGCCACAGCTCCTCGTCTCTGGAACGAACTGCCACTTTTCCTGCGTTCCCTGGAATGTGCTGAGACTTTTAAGAAGCATTTGAAGACTCTTCTCTTTAATAAGGCTTTTCAGAACTGACCAATTGTTAACCTTGTCCTTTGTTTTATGTATGTTTTATTATTTTTATGGTATTTTAACCTGTGAAGTGCTTTGTGACTTATGTCTGTGAAAGGCACTATATAAATAAAATTTACTTACTTAGCGTGGTAGACCGTGTATGTTAGTCTGTGTGTGTGCACATTAGTGTTTGTGTTAGTGTGGTAGACCGTGTGTATGTTAGTCTGTGTGTGTGCACGTTAGTGTTTGTGTTAGTGTGGTAGACCGTGTGTGTGTGTGTGTGTGTGTGTGTGTGTGTGTGTGTGTGTGTGTGTGCGCGCGTGAGTGAGAAAAGTCTTGTGTATGTTTTCTGTCTCACGCTCATGGGAACGTGCCTGTGAGTTTCCATTTGGCAGTGTGTTTGTGAGCGCTGGTGCTGACGGCACTCATCCTGTGCGGTGAGCCACTCGCCTGGGAACTGATGTACTCCACCTCACCCCTGTCACTTCCTCTCTCTCTCACTCCGTCTCCAAAAACCATGTGTGCTCTGAGGTGGAACAAAAAAAAAAAAAAAAGCACATCTCATGCAACACACTGAACACGTCCTGAAAAGGTCAGGATCCACGTGCTCTGTGCCACGCACGGCTCATTTACGACCTGTGAACCCTCACCAGATGGAAACAGGAACGGCACCTTGGACCTGCTCAAACTGTCCGACTGTGAACTGAACTGCATTACAAAGACAAACCTGCTCAAACAAAAATCCCTTTCTGCTTTAAGAGAACTCACTAAGAATCTGTCTGAAACAGCGAGGCCAGAGTGAAGCCAAATCCCCCTAGGATTCATCCACCTCCCTCTCAGGCCGTATGGCTCAGCATCAGTGCACGTCTCTTGGTTAACACCAACCACAGTCTTCCACCTAGACTGGATATCTGTGGAACTGGGTCTCTTCTGAGGATCTTTGGGTTCTGCTAGAATGACTCTGGCTAAAATAAATGGTTACTTCATGAGATTCATATGAAAAGGCTCAATGACATCATGAGAGAACAACAGCGAAAAGATTTCAGCCATATGGCGGGTTTCTCTGGACATGATCCAGTACTAAGGACCTAAGCAGCTGAAGGTCAAGGACACGCCCACATTTCACCTGGTTGCTGCAGGTGGAGATCTCATTTGGAGAGGTAGGATGGAACGGTTGCATGGCTGTGTGGTTTATGTGATTTTCTGCACCACCTTTGAAATTTCTTGGAAGCTGAATTACTTCATATTGAAGAACAACACAGTGGTCTGAATCCACATCACACTACATCACAGAAGCTGCAAATCCTTAACCCATTGCGGCGACACATTAACTCTTCAACTGCAATTGAACTTGGAGCCAGACTGCGCCACCTTTGTTAAAACCATGCCCCCCCAAAGTACAATTGGTTCAATGATTACATACGTGACCTCAAGCATATGGCTAGAGGTCTAGAACGGAAATGGTGTAGTTCAAAATTAGAAGTATTCCACCTCGCGTGGTGTGATGCTGTCTTAGACTATAAGCATGCATGACTGGCTACAAAGTGGACCTACTACTCTGACTTGATCAACAAAAACAAGCATAACTCAAAGTTCTTGTTTGACATGGTGGCAACAATTATTCATGGATACCACCTGTAAGTCGCTCTCCTTTTACAGCACAAGATTTCCTGGATTACTTTGAGATGAAAATAGAAGACATTAGATTAAACATATCCTAGCATGCCTTAATCCAGCCACTACACCATGCTATTGAGGTGTGCGCCATTACTGAGGTATTACCTAGATTTACAGAATTTCACAGTATCTCACTAGGCGTGCTGACAAAACTCATAATGTCTACAAAAAAACACAACCTGCTTATTGGATCCTATACCAACAAGGACCTATTGTGTTGGAAATTAATCTGTTTGGCAGATAGTTCTGGAGGAAATCAGTGAATGAGAATGTCCTATGCAGAGGGTCACCCTTTTGAGTCTGGTCTGCTTGAGGTTTCGAGTTTTTCATTAACACTGTTGCCTGTATGCTTGCTCTGGGGGTTGGTAAGGTTAGACCTTACTTGTGTGAAGCACCTTGAAGTAGCTTTGTTGTGATTTGTTGCTATATAAATTAAATAAATTGTCTTTGTTAAAAATCTTTTTTTAATTGAAACAGACAAAAAGCCTAAAGACTAAAACCTCACAGAGATTAAACATATCACAGCAATAATCTTTTTGAGCCACAGCAGTCTGCTTTTAGAAAATATCATTCCGCAGAGACGGCTCTCACTAAAGTGGTGAATGATCTTCTGCTTGCAATGGATTCAGACACCACTACGGTTCTGGTGCTGCTAGAACTCATTGATGCATTTGATTCCGTGGTTCATCATATTCTACTCGACAGGATGGAGAATCATTTCAAGATTACTGGGAATGTCCTTGCATGGCTGACATCATACCTGACCAGTCGTTCTCACATGACATATGGGGTTCTACAGGGGTCTATCTTAGGCCCCCTGCTTTTCTCCCTTTATATAGCAACCCTTGGGCACATATTGTGGCATTTTTGGATGACCTTTCATTGCTATGCTGATGATACTCAGTTATACATGCTGATAACTGCTGGTAATCTCATCCACATAAAGTCCTTTGAAGATTGCCTTGCATCAGTAAAAAGCTGGATGTCTAGCAATTTCTTACCTTTGAATTCAGACAAGACTGAAATGATGGTTCTTCGTCCAGTGAGACAGCATCAGTTTCAGTGTCATGCATCACACTGAAAGTGAGGAACTTTGGGGCAATTTTTGATTCTACATTGTCCTTTGACCTCCAAGAGATATTACGAGGACTGATTAGGGATGGGTACTGATAAGATTTTATCAATATTGATGCCATTATCGATTCAATTCCTTATCGATTCCCTTATCGATACCTCTTGTGAATTTTCTGTGTACTAATGTCAACAACATTTTAAATTAGTCACTGGATCATTGATCTCTGGACATAAAAATGAATAAAATCTGTAGTTTTGGTCAAAAGCATTTCCTTTCAGACATTTTGGCAGGAATGTCTCTCCATACCTCTGAGCCGGCTGCTGCACGTCAGCACAGGACGTTTCATTTTGGGAAGAAAAAGATGAGGAAAAAATTTGATCGATTGCAGTTTGTTTGTATTATTGGAAAGAGGTGTCATTTGATTGAAACGGCATTTCGCTTTGAAGTTATTAATTCAGACTGGACTCTATCGTTCTAACTTGACTCGGCAGAGAGCCGTGCAGTGTTTGGAGCTGTGTGAACAGAACAGAGGACGATTCTCATTTCTTTCTCGCAACAAGACAGGAGTCCCAGTTAGTGACTTTAATCTGCACAAAAGTGACTCACGATTGAGATATTCAAGGATGAAAGTGGTGAAAAACAAAAAAAAGCTGAAACCCAAAATTACCCCCCCAACACCACCCACATGAAAATGTTTGAATTCTAGAAGCTCTGAAATACAATCTGGGACTATTCCAGACAATAAACTACAGTGAGTGCAGCATCCATTTTGGTGAGGAAAAAAAAAAAAAAAAAAAAAAAAAGACATTTCCTTATTCAAATTCATTCCAGTAGTATTCTGATCTTACTAGGATGCATCAGTTTTCTAGTTTGGCAGATAGTTCTGGAGGAAATCAGTGAAGAATTTAACAAACTGAAAATATGGTTTGACTGAAACAAATTGTCATTAAACTGAAATAAAATAGGGATGAAGTGGAGTGTAAGAGTCACTATATGTATTTATTATTTGTATATGTATTTATTTTCATTGTTAGTTGGTTTTACCTTTTCTGTTTTGTTTTATTAGGTTCTTTTAGTGTCTCTCTAAAATTTTATTGTAGCATTATTAGTTATTATTACTATTATTGTTGTTGCTATTATTATTTATATATAAATAAAAATACATTAAAAATATTACAATTTGTAATACACTTAACTCTTTATGACAACAAATGCTGAGCCATTATTTATTATACAGAAAACAAATGCACATAAATGTGCTGAGATGCAAATAGCTTAATGCTAACTTTATATTGAAAATGTCATAGACATGCTAACGCGTTAGCAGTGGTCCCGTTTTAAGTTCTAAAATACATCTATCAATTGTTTCAGAAGACCATAACAGGTCGATTTAACAAAAAAAAAAAAAAAGGTAAATATTACTCACAGACATATGCCCTTTAGGGTTTTAGCGGGGGAAAATTGAGACAAAGCGAAATAAAACAAAGGACCAACAAAGCAACAGATCGAAGCACTACTTCATTGGTTCAAGGTTCAAAGCAAAGGCGCTCTCGCCGCACTGCAGAAACAGTTGATTATAGACCCGTAGCAGGTTCTGTAATCAATGTAGAGAAATGATCATTTTCCTGACAAACACCCCCAAAACAACGGCCACTCTGCAGGACTGATAAGGGAATCGCTAAACAAAAAGGCTATTGATGTCGATGGATTGAATAATTTCTTAACGATACCCAAAAAGAACAGGTTCCTGAAAAGAACACTTTCCCGATACCATCCCTAGGACTGATTTCTTCCACCTGTGAAATACAGCGAAGATTCATCCCGTCCTGTCTTTGGCTGATGCTGAGACCCTGATTCACGTGTTTGTTTCTTATAGATTGGACTACTGCAATGTTCTATTTGCTGATTTACCACAGTCCAGCATTAGGGGTCTCCAACTGGTTCAAAAGTTTGACCGCATTAAACTTATTTTGGTGTCTCTTCACCAGCTTCCTGTCCCTGTGAGATCAGATTTTAAGGTTCTGTTATTAAACTATAAAATTATTTCCAGACTGGCACCTCCCTACCTAGCTGACCTAATTAAACGTAAGGAACCGGCCCAGGCTTTGTGTTCTCAAGGTGCAGGACTACTTTGTCTTCCTAGGGTGAATAAAAAGGTCAGTGTGCCACAGAGCTCTCTCTTATCGTACACCATAGTATGGCACTATGCTTTCTACTCTTTTAAAGTCATTTTATTTGCGATGGAACGGGTCTCAGCCTCAACTTAACCTAAATTCTGTGTCTGTTTGTGAAGCTTAGGGATAGCGGCCGGTGATCACCTTAGTATTTTCTCTGCTTTCCTGTCGATTTACTGCTGATGAATTTTACCTTAGGTGCAGTTTTTTTTTTTTTTTTTTCCAGCTGACTGTTTCTGCTCTTTCTCACTGTCTGAGGTACGGATGCGTTTGGAATGGAAGCTGCCGTGGGAACAGGCCCACTGATGGCATAAGTAATATTGGATGCCTGTGGAATAAATGCCTGCGTGGACATCTCATCAAATGCATCTTCTTTTGTTATGTCACGCTGTTTTGATTTCCTGTTTTCTGTTTCTTCAGCTTTGTAAAAACCTTGTAAGTGTTAGAATGGCCTAAGTAGAGGATCACCCCTCTGAGTCTGGTCTGCTTGAGGTTTCATCCTCAGTATCATCAGAGGGAGTTTTTCTTTTCCACTGTTGCCTGTGTTCTTGCTCTGGGGGTTGGTAAGGTTCGACCTTACTTGTGCAATGCGCCTTGAAGCAGCTTTGTTGTGATTTGGTGCTATATAAAATGAAATAAATTGAAATTGAAATATTATTAAAATCCATAAATGCTGTGGGCTAATTTAGTGCATTGTCCTGCATTTTAAGAATGATTGAGCTGTGCAGATAACAGGGTAACTATAAGAGCAGAGCAGCTGGTTCCCGTTGCTCACACTCAGAGAATACATGCAGCAATCTGGTGCATTTAGTTTCAGGTTTAAAATCGCGTAGGCTCAACCTTGTAAATATGGTGTAGATTCTTCTCACATCTTCGCCCTTATCGGTCAGGATTAGTTTGACACTAGGACATTGACCTGTGGGGAACCACGGGTTCTGGATGTGGTCGTTTGTACTGTATACGGAGGTCAGCTGACGTTTGGGTAAAATCTGTTTAGTTTTAGCTAACTACTAATTAACCACTAGGATTAGTGGTTAGCACTGATGTCTCACAGCAAGAAGGTCATGGGTTTGATTCCCACCTGTGGCCTTTCTGTGTGGAGTTTACATGTTCTCCCCACATTTGTGTGGGTTTCCTGTGGGTGCTTCCGGTGTTCTTCCTCATTTTAAGATATTAAGGTTCTGTGAATTGGAAACTTTATAATTATAATTCGATCTCAATGGGACTAACCTGGTTAAATGAAGGTTAAATTAAATTTGTGCGACATAAAGGAGTTTGTTTTCAAAATTATTGATTTCTCAAAAAATATCTGTCCGATCACCTTTTTTCACAACTAAAAAGATTAATCCAGGTTTTGAGTATATTTCTTATTGTTACATGGGAAACAAGGTACCAGTAGATTCAGTAGATTCTCACAAATCCAACAAGACCAGGCATTCATGATATGCACACTCTTAAGGCTATGAAACTGGACTATTAGTAAAAAAAAAAGTAGAAAAGGGGGTGTTCACAATAATAGTAGCATCTGCTGTTGATGCTACAAACTCAAAACTATTATGTTCAAAACTGCTTTTTTAGTAATCCTGTGAATCACTAAACTAGTATTTAGTTGTATAATCACAGTTTTTCATGATTTCTTCACATCTCCGAGGCATTAATTTTGTTGGTTTGGAACCAAGATTTTGCTCGTTTACTAGTGTGCTTGGGGTCATTGTCTTGTTGAAACACCCATTTCAAGGGCATGTCCTCTTCAGCATAAGGCAACATGACCTCTTCAAGTATTTTGACATATCCAAACTGATCCATGATACCTGGTATGCGATATATAGGCCAAACACCATAGTAGGAGAAACATGCCCATATCATGATGCTTGCACCACCATGCTTCACTGTGAACTGTGGCTTGAATTCAGAGTTTGGGGGTCGTCTCACAAACTGTCTGCGACCCTTGGACCCAAAAAGAACAATTTTACTCTCATCAGTCCACAAAATATTCCTCCATTTCTCTTTAGGCCCGTTGATGTGTTCTTTGGCAAATTGTAACCTCTTCTGCACATGTCTTTTATTTAACAGAGGGACTTTGCGGGGGATTCTTGCAAATAAATTAGCTTCACACAGGCGTCTTCTAACTGTCACAGCACTTACAGATAACTCCAGACTGTCTTTGATCATCCAGGAGCTGATCAATGGGTGAGCCTTTGCCATTCTGGTTATTCTTCTATCCATTTTGATGGTTGTTTTCCGTTTTCTTACACGCATCTGTTTTTTTTTTTGTCCATTTTAAAGCACTGGACATCATTGTAGATAAACAGCCTATAATTTTTTGCACCTGTGTATAAGTTTTCCCCTCTCCAATCAACTTTTCAATCAAACTACGCTGTTCTTCTGAACAATGTCTTGAACGTCCCATTTTCCCCAGGATTTCAAAGAGAAAAGCATGTTCAACAGGTGCTGGCTTCATCCTTACATAGAGGACACCTGATTCACACCTGTTTGTTCCACAAAATTGACGAACTCACTGACTGAATGCCACACTACTACAACCTCTGGCAATAATTATGGAATCACCGGCCTCAGAGGATGTTCATTCAGTTGCTTAATTTTGTAGAAAAAAAAAGCAGATCACAGACATGACACAAAACTAAAGTTATTTCAAATGTCAACTTTCTGGCTTTAAGAAACACTATAAGAAATCAGGAAAAATAATTGTGGCAGTCAGTAACGGTTAGTTTTTTAGACCAAGCAGAGGGGAAAAAAAATATGGACTCACTCAATTCTGAGGAATAAATTATGGAATCACCCTGTAAATTTCATCCCCAAAACTAACACCTGCATCAAATCAGATCTGCTCGTTAGTCTGCATCTAAAAAGGAGTGATCACACCTTGGAGAGCTGTTGCACCAAGTGGACTGACATGAATCATGGCTCCAACACGAGAGATGTCAATTGAAACAAAGGAGAGGATTATCAAACTCTTAAAAGAGGGTAAATCATTACGCAATGTTGCAAAAGATGTTGGTTGTTCACAGTCAGCTGTGTCTAAACTCTGGACCAAATACAAACAACATGGGAAGGTTGTTAAAGGCAAACATACTGGTAGACCAAGGAAGACATCAAAGCGTCAAGACAGAAAACTTGTTAACTGAAGGATTTTGAATTGGGTATGAAACTGAACGGGAAGCCAGCGGAGCTGTTGGAGAACAGGAGTGATGTGGTAGATTTGGGGGGGTATGATGCCGGTGTCTTGTTTGAGGGAGGGCACTAAAAGGGGTTAAATGAAAGTGCATAATCCTACATCCAGGAACAGCCTGAGTATGTCCCCAGCAGGTACATGGCACTTTCTCTGGGCTTTTGAGCAAATTATACAGCAAAACTAAGTGAAAATGCAAAGAAAAAGTGACAATGTGGTGGAAAGTGGACATGTGTTGCAGTTTATGATCCGGAGCTCAAACACATCAAGGCGGCTGTCCAGGTTAGAGACTGCAGGTACTCTGGTTAGCTGTGTAGGCTAACACTTACCGATACGACCTCTCCCTTTTGTCCCGTCTTCCTTTCTCCACGAGGAATCGAAAAGAACCTGCACTTTTCGCAAATGCTTTGGTGATTGCAGCCAAAAACAAAACAGTACACCATTTTTCCGTTAAAAATTATGCTGTGTTTGTGCAGGCTGTCCCGGAGGTGATCAAATCCCACAATATCATGCAGGGGCTCAAATGACATTGTGGTTCCCTATTCTGGACCTGTTGAATTTTATGGAAGGATTTGTGAGGGAGACCGAAGAAGAGAATTACAATGATCCAAACTGGAGGTGACGAGACTGTGAACAGAGACAGCAGCAGTGTGGGGGTTAAATTGGGAGGGGGGTGCTGAGGTTTGGTAGGTGGAAGTAGGCACCCCTAGTAATGTTATTGATGTGGAATTGAAAGGATATGGTACTGTCAAGGATGACACCGAAATTCTTAACGTGGGGGGATGTGAGACCGTGGAATCTATACACATAAAGGGCTACGTCTGTCTGTAAATCATCATGCAATGTTGCAAAAGATGTTGGTTGTTCACAGTCAGCTGTGTCTAAACTCTGGACCAAATACAAACAACATGGGAAGGTTGTTAAAGGCAAACATACTGGTAGACCAAGGAAGACATCAAAGCGTCAAGACAGAAAACTTAAAGCAATATGTCTCAAAAATCAAAAATGCACAACAAAACAAATGAGGAACGAATGGGAGGAAACTGGAGTCAATGTCTGTGACCGCACTGTAAGAAACCGCCTAAAGGAAATGGAAAAGCTAAACTAAAGCCATCATTAACACCTAAACAGAAAAAAACAAGGTTACAATGGGCTAAGGAAAAGCAATCGTGGACTGTGGATGACTGGATGAAAGTCATATTCAGTGATGAATCTCGAATCTGCATTGGGCAAGGTGATGATGCTGGAACTTTTGTTTGGTGCCGTTCCAATGAGATTTATAAAGATGACTGCCTGAAGAGAACATGTAAATTTCCACAGTCATTGATGATATGGGGCTGCATGTCAGGTAAAGGCACTGGGCTGTCATTACATCATCAATAAATGCACAAGTTTACGTTGATATTTTGGACACTTTTCTTATCCCATCAATTGAAAGGATGTTTGGGGATGATGAAAACATTTTTCAAGATGATAATGCATCTTGCCATAGAGCAAAAACTGTGAAAACATTCCTTGCAAAAAGGCACATAGGGTCAATGTCATGGCCTGCAAATAGTCCGGATCTTAATCCAATTGAAAATCTTTGGTGGAAGTTGAAGAAAATGGTCCATGACAAGGCTCCAACCTGCAAAGCTGATCTGGCAACAGCAATCAGAGAACGTTGGAGCCAGATTGATGAAGAGTACTGTTTGTCACTCATTAAGTCCATGCCTCAGAGACTGCAAGCTGTTATAAAAGCCAGAAGTGGTTCAACAAAATACTAGTGATGTGTTGGAGCGTTCTTTTGTTTTTCATGATTCCATAATTGTTTCCTCAAAATTGAGTGATTCCATATTTTTTTCTCTCTGCTTGGTCTAAAAAAGTAACCGTTACTGACTGCCACAATTTTTTTTCCTGATTTCTTATAGTGTTTCTTAAAGCCAGAAAGTTGCCATTTGAAATGACTTTAGTTTTGTGTCATGTCTGTGATCTGTTTGTTTTTTTTTCTACAAAATTAGACAACTGAATGAACATCCTCCGAGGCCGGTGATTCCATAATTTTTGCCAGGGGTTGTATTATTGTGAACACCCCCTTTTCTACTTTTTTTTTTTACTAATAGCCCAATTTCATAGCCTTAAGAGTGTGCATATCATGAATGCTTGGTCTTGTTGGATTTGTGAGAATCTACTGAATCTACTGGTACCTTGTTTCCCATGTAATAAGAAATATACTCAAAACCTGGATTAATCTTTTTAGTCACATAGCACTACTATTATTCTGAACACTACTGAAAATAAAAACATATATTGCTGTGGTGATATATGCTGTTGGCTGCAGCGTGCACGCACTCCCTCACTGCAGCCCAATGACAGGCTGCCCCCAGGTTGAAACGGACCATCAGATCAGAACACGTAGGAGGCGATGTGACTTTCACCTCGCCAACGTAAGCTCTGTTCCATATGATGCGGTGTCAGTTGTGGTGTGCCGTCCATAAGACACACGGTTGGGCAAAAACACACGTGCCAGTAGATGTGGACATGATGAGAGTAAACTGCTTCTCATTCGTGTCATTTCATGACCGTATGTCTGTAACCATGGGTCATCTACAGAGGAACAGATGGATCATATTTGTACTGCATACTTGATAAGAGGGATTCAATATAAAATGCTGTGTTTTTTTATGGTGTATGGTTTCATTTTTATTTTTTAAAAATATGTTCATGTCTTTGTTGATTTCAGGCATTTCCCGGCAACAATTACAGGTAGCTCAGTTTCTGGCTGGCAATCAGTAAAGTGCAGGTATGAATCCATGGTGGTATGTTTTTTTTTTTATTCCACATCAGCAGTGCGATGTGATTCCACAAGTACTAGCTGGTTTTATGTTCTATTTATTCCACATCAGCGGCGTGATGTAGTGCACCTCGCACTGTGTTCCTGCTCAAAAGACACCGTCACATGCACGAACCCTCACACCGGGATTGTACACACCTGCCCATTGGCGCAATGTTTTGTGGTACACTAATTCAAACTGTTTTGCGCTGTTTTGCCGTATTCGACCAAACTTTGCACTATGTGTGAAGTGTTAGCTGGTCATCTCAGTCTTCTCCAAATTTAAAAGTAAGAAATTACTCGACATCCAGCTTTTCACTGAAGCAAGGCAATCCTCTAAACATTGATATGTATTAGATCACCAGCAGTTATTGGCATGTACAACTGATTATGATCAGGGTAACAGTGAAAAGTAATCACATAACATGGCAATATGTGTCCAAGTGGTACTATATAAAGAGAGGAGAAACAGAGGGCCTATGACAGATGCCTGTGGAACCCTATATTTCATGGGTTTGAGGTCACGTTATTGTATAGGACACAGTGAGAGCGACTGCTTAGGCAGGATGTCAACCACGCAAGGACTTTCCCAGCAATCCCAGAGATTATCAAAGATCTAACAGCACCAGAACCGTAGTGGTGTCCGAATCCATTACAAGCAGGAGATCATTAACCACTTTAGTAACGGCTGTCTCCGTGGAATGCTATGTTCTAAATGCAGACTGCAGTGGCTCACAAAGGTTACTCTCAGTAAGGTGGTCCACAAGCTGCTGTGAAACCACTTTTTTTTTTTTTTTTTTTTTTAAGAATTTTAGCGCAAAATGAGAGGTTTCATATTGGTCTATAATTTTCAGCAGACTGTAGCATTTAGTGGAAGCTACGTTTCATCAGCACACCTATTGAGATGGTATCAAATTCAGTAAATCTCTGACATATCAGAGATGGCAAACACATCAGTAACAGGCAGCAGTGGAGGGACTAATGCTGGGCAGACACTGTACGATATTTTCAATCGTACTAGGCTCCAGCTCAAACTGTATGACAAAACTGCAGGGTGTAAAAGTTCAGAGTGCACAATTTATATTCTCACACTATATGGCCTGATGGTCTGATGCGATTTGACTACTCACATTGTATGTTCAAAAACCACACATCGGACTCGTGTTTCCGGAAGCAAAACGTACACAGAACCGTTTTATTTTCCCCTTTTTTTCTAACTTTATTTACATTTCTTATTTTTTTAGAAAAGTCTGAATGGGAAACATCAAAAAAAAAAAAAAAAAAAAAAATACAAAACTTACATGAGTTGAAGAATAAGGGGGAAAAAAGAAACAGAAGCTGCTCTCCCAAAGACATGATCACTGTTTATGCTCTCTCCAATTCTGCATCGGTGTTTGCACATGCGCAGTGAGAGAGGGTGCAGTAAATCAGCTCGTAGACGCTTGTAGCGCTGCTTCAACAGTGCGATACCCTCACAAGGGCCAATCAGAATATCAAACAGGATTGATTTTCATCTGACCATACAATTGCCGATCGGGAGGTGGTTGTGAGAGGTTAAACGCAGCTCATTACTCCATGTATACTATATGATGCAGGGCACATGATTAACTTGAAACTCGGCGAGATCCGAAAAAATTCTCGCACGACTGAAAAGTCGGCTCAAAAAGGCCCAAAACTCACACAGTGCAAGCCCAGCTTAAAGCATGTTGGGACATAGTTGACCTAATGTCATCTATTTTCTGCTCAAAGTAACCTAAGAAATCGTACGCTGTAAATGGAGAGCGACTCACAGGCGGTTGTCCTTGAATAAGTGTTACCACAGTGTCGAACATGAACTTTAAATTGATTAATCAAACAGAGTAATAGGCCCGTTTTGTAGCCTCAAAATATTCACTTGAAATTAGTACTCTCACCAGTGGAGGAGGGATCATGTCCTACCAGACAGACAGGACCTTTCCAACTAGGATATTTTTTCCTTTTCTCGATCAGACATGGTTTTCTTTGGCCATCGAAACTTGGATGCACCAAAGGACTGCAGGAATTTGAAGTGTATCCCGTTCTCTCATTTTTCCACTGCCTTAGCATTGTAGAACGTACTGCTGAAATAAACAGGATAGTATGCCTGGAGTTCAAGCTTTTCTTCCTTGTTGTTTTGAGTTGCTTCGAATTTTGTAAAGAATCACCCAGTTGATAATCATTTGAGACCAAGACTAGTGCCTGCCTCTTTATGTGATATTTGGAGAACTTCTCTTCAGCTTCAGCGATTTGGACATCCTTTGGTTTGGTTTGAACATTCTCAGTGTCCAAGGAAAGTACAGCCTGTGGGTCATCACCTTCCAATAGTGGTAAGGGATCTTGTGTTCTCTCTTTGGTTAGGGTGAAGATCTCAACCTCACCATTCACAGTGACACAGTGGGCAACACCAGGAAGTGGTTTGCAGTTGATATTTACCTGCTTGCTTATCTGATGTTGCTGGATTTAAAACATCAAGCTGGTCACTTCAGGTCCATGCAGGAAATGGGTTGCAACTCCTTTTGCATTGTGGGTGAACAAGCTGCTAAGCTGTGTCTCAGAACAATAACTAATCGCTCCCACTCACTGACAAACAGTAAATTAAACTTCAGTCATTAGATCTCTGATACCATGTTACCCATGTTACAGACACCGTTACGCATGTTACGTATTATGCATGTTATATAACGTTACGTTTTACGCACGTTAGATACTGTTACTCATGTTACGTGTTATGCATGTTAGATACTGTTACTCGCATTACAGTTACGTTATAGTTACTCACGTTACATGTTACAGACACCGTTACTCATATTATGCGTTGCTCAGGTTACAGACACGTTACTCACGTTATAGACACAGTGACTAATGTTACATGTTATGCACGTTACAGTTACGTTACGTGTTACTCATGTGACAGTTACGTTGTGTGTTACTCATTAAGTTAATCATGTTACAGACACGTTACTCACATTAGGTTAATCACGTTACAGACACTGTTACTCACATTACATGTTATGCATGTCATAGACACCGTTACTCACATTACATGTTATGCATGTCATAGACACCGTTACTCACATTACATGTTATGCATGTTATAGACACCGTTACTCACGTTACGTGTTACTCATGTTACTCATGTTACAGTTACTGACGTTACATGTTACGCATGTTAGTTACTCACGTTATGTTACTCATGTCACAGTTACTGACATTACATGTTACGCATGTTACAGTTACTCACGTTATGTTACTCATGTCAGACACCGTTACTCACATTGTGAATGTGGCGAAAAAGTGCTATGTGCACATCTTCTGCCATTTCTCTGGTAGTGAGACGACGTCCCGGATCAACACAGCATTCAGTTTGGAAATTATCTGGTTGCTTCAGCCTGTCAATCGCCGCTCAGAGCGCGGCGCGCCCTCCGCCATTGTGCGCCGTCTTTAAACCGGTTGTAACACTCCTTAATCTGTGTGATCCCCATAGAATCGTCCCTGAAAGCCGACTGAATCTTCCGAATGGTTTACACCTGGCTGTCTCTCACAGTTTCTGGAAAAATATGATGCAGCAAAGCTCCAAATCGTTCAGACATTTTCCTCACAATGAAAATCCGACGAGGGGGTGGACCACTGCTCACTCAAAGCCTGCTCACAGGCGAATGACGCAACTGATAGGCGTGAAAAAATTCACGCATGCGCATGAAGGTTCAAGCTTGGCTGATGCAAGCGCACATGATTCAAATCCATATAGTTTTTGCAAAAAATAAAAAGGTCGGGTAGTTTTCTAACAGACCTCGTATTACAGAAGACATACCTTACTAAATTTTCATGGTGTCCACAAAGTAAATCTTTACAATAAAACTGCAGCAGCAGTGTTCCTTGCATCCGTGGCATTCCTCGCTGTATCCTCACAGTGAAGTCACCAAAAACCTCTCTCTCTCTCTCTCTCACTGTCCATCCACACAAGCGTGACTGCTATAGGCCGGCAAGTCCACCTGCCACACATCCCCACCAGGTGTCAATCAGTGCTTGACCCTATGGTACACACACACACACACACACACGTTGCATTGCTCAGCATTTGCATGAAACGGACTTAGCTAGCAGCAAAGAAATCACGTTATCACATCAGATACCATCCCTGGTTCTTAAGACCAGGCACCTAAGTAGCTCCAACCTTTTTTTTTTTTCTTTTTTTTTTAAGATATTTAGATGTACCTTTGTATACACTAGTGGAGTTCCACCTTAGATTTGGAATGTAGAGTGAGGAAATCATGGAGGGGTCTGAAATTTTCCTCTTAGGTGCATGTCCACTGTGAGAGACATAATCTAAAAAAAAAAAAAAAATCCGGAAATCACAATGTATGATTTTTTTAATACATTATTTGTATGTTACTGCTGAAAATAAGTATTTGAACACCTACCAACCAACAAGAATTCTGGCTCTCACAGACCTGTTAATTTTTCTTTAAGAAGCCCTCTTACTCTATACTCTTTACTTGTATTAACTGCACCTGTTTGAACTTGTTACCTGTATAAAAGACACCAGTTCACACAATCAATCACACTCCAACCTGTCCACCATAGCCAAGACCACAGAGCTGTCTAAGGACACCAGGGACAAAACTGTAGACCTGCACAAGGCTGGGATGGACTACAGGACAACAGGCAAGCAGCTTGGTAGAAGACAACTGTTATGATTATTTATTAGAAATTGAAAGAAACACAAGATGACTGTCAATCTCCCTCGGTCTGGGATTCAATGCAAGATCTCACTTTGTGGGGTAAGGATGATTCTGAGTAAGCTCAGAACTACACAGGAGGACCTGGTCAATGACCTGTAGAGAGCTGGGACCACAGTCACAAAGATTACATTAGTAACACATGATGCTGTCATGGTTTAAAATCCTGCAGGGCAGCAAGGTCCCCCAGCTCAAGTCAGCACATGTCCAGGCCCGTTTGAAGTTCACCAGTGATCATCTGGATGATCCAGAGGAGACATGGGAGAAGGTCATGTGGTCAGATGAGACCAGAATAGAGCTTTTTTGGTATCAACTCCACTTACCATGTTTAGAGGATCAATCAACTCAATCAACTTTTTTTTTTTATATAGCGCCAAATCACAACAAACAGTTGCCCCAAGGCGCTTTATATTGTAAGGCAAGGCCATACAATAATTATGAAAAACCCCAACGGTCAAAACGACCCCCTGTGAGCAAGCACTTGGCAACAGTGGGAAGGAAAAACTCCCTCTTAACAGGAAGAAACCTCCAGCAGAACCAGGCTCAGGGAGGGGCAGTCTTCTGCTGAGACTGGTTGGGGCTGAGGGAAAGAACCAGGAAAAAGACATGCTGTGGAGGGGGGCAGAGATCGATCACCAATGATTAAATGCGGAGTGATGCATACAGAGCAAAAAGAGAAAGAAACAGTGCATCATGGGAACCCCCCCACAGTCTACGTCTAAAGCAGCATAACCAAGGGATAGTCCAGGGTCACCCGATCCAGCCCTAACTATAAGCCTTAGCGAAAAGGAAAGTTTTAAGCCTAATCTTAAAAGTAGAGAGGGTATCTGTCTCCCTGATCTGAATTGGGAGCTGGTTCCACAGGAGAGGAGCCTGAAAGCTGAAGGCTCTGCCTCCCATTCTACTCTTACAAACCCTAGGAACTACAAGTAAGCCTGCAGTCTGAGAGCGAAGCGCTCTATTAGGGTGATATGGTACTACGAGGTCCCTAAGATAAGATGGGACCTGATTATTCAAAACCTTATAAGTAAGAAGAAGAATTTTAAATTCTATTCTAGAATTAACAGGAAGCCAATGAAGAGAGGCCAACACGGGTGAGATATGCTCTCTCCTGCTAGTCCCCGTCAGTACTCTAGCTGCAGCATTTTGAATTAACTGAAGGCTTTTTAGGGAACTTTTAGGACAACCTGATAATAAAGAATTACAATAGTCCAGCCTAGAGGAAATAAATGCATGAATTAGTTTTTCAGCATCACTCTGAGACAAGACCTTTCTGATTTTAGAGATATTGCGTTAATGCAAAAAGGCAGTCCTACATATTTGTTTAATATGCGCTTTGAATGACATATCCTGATCAAAAATGACTCCAAGATTTCTCACAGTATTACTAGAGGTCAGGGAAATGCCATCCAGAGTAAAGATCTGGTTAGACACCATGCTTCTAAGATTTGTGGGGCCAAGTACAATAACTTCAGTTTTATCTGAGTTTAAAAGCAGGAAATTAGAGGTCATCCATGTCTTTATGTCTGTAAGACAATCCTGCAGTTTAGCTAATTGGTGTGTGTCCTCTGGCTTCATGGATAGATAAAGCTGGGTATCATCTGCGTAACAATGAAAATTTAAGCAATACCGTCTAATAATACTGCCTAAGGGAAGCATGTATAAAGTGAATAAAATTGGTCCTAGCACAGAACCTTGTGGAACTCCATAATTAACTTTAGTCTGTGAAGAAGATTCCCCATTTACATGAACAAACTGTAATCTATTAGACAAATATGATTCAAACCACCGCAGCGCAGTGCCTTTAATACCTATGACATGCTCTAATCTCTGTAATAAAATTTTATGGTCAACAGTATCAAAAGCAGCACTGAGGTCCAACAGAACAAGCACAGAGATAAGTCCACTGTCCGAAGCCATAAGAAGATCATTTGTAACCTTCACTAATGCTGTTTCTGTACTATGATGAATTCTAAAACCTGACTGAACCTCTTCAAATAGACCATTCCTCTGCAGGTGATCAGTTAGCTGTTTTACAACTACCCTCTCAAGAATCTTTGAGAGAAAAGGAAAGTTGGAGATTGGCCTATAATTAGCTAAAATAGCTGGGTTAAGTGATGGCTTTTTAAGTAATGGTTTAATTACTGCCACCTTAAAAGCCTGTGGTACATAGCCAACTAACAAAGATAAGTTGATCATATTTAAGATTGAAGCATTAAATAATGGTAGGACTTCCTTGAGCAGCCTGGCAGGAATGGGGTCTAATAAACATGTTGATGGTTTGGATGAAGTAACTAATGAAAATAACTCAGACAGAACAATCGGAGAGAAAGAGTCTAACCAAATACCGGCATCACTGAAAGCAGCCAAAGATAACGATACATCTTTGGGATGGTTATGAGTAATTTTTTCTCTAATAGTCAAAATTTTGTTAGCAAAGAAAGTCATGAAGTCATTACTAGTTAAAGTTAATGGAATACTCAGCTCAATAGAGCTCTGACTCTTTGTCAGCCTGGCTACAGTGCTGAAAAGAAACCTGGGGTTGTTCTTATTTTCTTCAATTAGTGATGAGTAGAAAGATGTCCTAGCTTTACGCAGGGCTTTTTTATAGAGCAACAAACTCTTTTTCCAGGCTAAGTGAAGATCTTCTAAATTAGTGAGACGCCATTTCTCCTCTCAACTTAAGGGTTATCTGCTTTAAGCTACGAGTTTGTGAATTATACCACGGAGTCAGACACTTCTGATTTAAAGCTCTCTTTTTCAGAGGAGCTACAGCATCCAAAGTTGTCTTCAATGAGGATGTAAAACTATTGACGAGATACTCTAACTCCCTTACAGAGTTTAGGTAGCTACTCTGCTCTGTGTTGGTATATGACAATAGAGAACATAAAGAAGGAATCATATCATTAAACCTAGTTACAGCGCTTTCTGAAAGACTTCTAGTGTAATGAAACTTATTCCCCACTGCAGGGTATCCATGCATGGTAAATGTAAATGTTATTAAAAAATGATCAGACAGAAGGGAGTTTTCAGGGAATACTGTTAAGTCTTCTATTTCCATACCATAAGTCAAAAACAAGATCTAAGATATGATTAAAGTGGTGGGTGGACTCATTTACTTTTTGAGCAAAGCCAATAGAGTCTAATAATAGATTAAATGCAGGTGTTGAGGCTGTCATTCTCAGCATCTGTGTGGATGTTAAAATCGCTCCACTATAATTATCTTATCTGAGCTAAGCACTAAGTCAGACAGAAGGTCTGAAAATTCACAGAGAACTCACAGTAACGACCAGGTGGACGATAGACAATAACAAATAAAACTGGTTTTTGGACTTCCAATTTGGATGGAAAGACTAAGAGACAAGCTTTCAAATGAATTAAAGCTCTGTCTAGGTTTTTGATTAATTAATAAGCTGGAATGGAAGATTGCTGCTAATCCTCCGCCCCGGCCCGTACTACGAGCATTCTGACAGTTAGTGTGACTCGGGGGTGATGAGAACAACCCCAAGAAAACCATCCCAACCGTGAAGCATGTGGGTGGAAACATCATACTCTGGGTGTGCTCTTCTGCAAAGGGGTCAGGACAACTGCACTGTATTGAAGGGAGGATGGATGGGGTCATGTATTGCAAGATTTTGGCAAACAATCTGCTTCCCTCAGTAAGAGCATTGAAGATGGGTCATGGCTGGGTCTTCCAGCATGACAATGACCCCAAACACAGCCAGGGCAACTAAGGAGGGGCTCCGTAAAAAGCATTTCAAGGTCCTGGAGTGGCCTGGCCAGTCTCCAGACCTGAACTCAAAAGAAAATCTTTGGAGGGAGCTGAAACTCCAAACCTGAAAGATCTAGAGAAGATCTGTATGGAGGAGTGGACCAAAATCCCTGCTGCAGTGTGTGCAAACCTGGTGAAAAACTACAGGAAACGTTTGACCTCTGTAATTGCAAACAAAGGCTACTGTACCAAATATTAACATTGATTTTCACAGGTGTTGAAATAATTATTTGCAGCAGTAACATACAAATACGAGGGCTGTCAAAGTATAGGTCCTTTTTATTTTTTTCAAAAACTATATGGATTTCATTCATATGTTTTTACGTCAGACATGCTTGAACCCTCGTGCGCATGCGTGAGTTTTTCCACGCCTGTCAGTGACGTCATTCGCCTGTGAGCACTCCTTGTAGGAGGAGTCGTCCAGCCCTCGTCGGAATTCCTTTGTCTGAGAAGTTGCTGAGAGACTGGCGCTTTGTTTGATCAAAATTTTTCTAAACCTGTGAGACACATCGAAGTGGACACGGTTTGAAAAATTAAGCTGGTTTTCCGTGAAAATTTTAACGGCTGATGAGAGATTTTGAGGTGATACTGTCGCTTTAAGGACTTCCCACAGTGCGAGACGTCGCGCAGCGCTCTCAGGCGCCGTCGTCAGCCTGTTTCAAGCTGAAAACCTCCACATTTCAGGCTCTATTGATCCAGGACGTCGTGAGAGAACAGAGAAGTTTCAGAAGAAGTCGGTTTCAGCATTTTATCCGGATATTCCACTGTTAAAGGAGATTTTTTTAATGAAAGACGTGCGGACAGGTCCGCGCGTCGGGACGCAGCCGACGCAGTGCGGCGGCACAGGAAAAACACCTCCGTGTTGATAACCATTTGTAAAATCCAGGCGGCTTTTGATGGCTTTCAGTGGAGTGAGTATATGAGAAATTGTTTAACAGCTGGACATGTTCCAACTTGTCCTTAAGGCTTCCAACGGAGGTGTTTTTCCTGTGGCGGAGCGTCACAGCGGCTGCGAGCCGACGCTGCAATTTTTTTTTATATAGCGCCAAATCACAACAAACAGTTGCCCCAAGGCGCCTTATACTGCAAGGCAAGGCCATACAATAATTATGTAAAACCCCAACGGTCAAAACGACCCCCTGTGAGCAAGCACTTGGCTACAGTGGGAAGGAAAAACTCCCTTTTAACAGGAAGAAACCTCCAACAGAACCAGGCTCAGGGAGGGGCAGTCCTCCGCTGGGACTGGTTGGGGCTGAGGGAGAGAACCAGGAAAAAGACATGCTGTGGAGGGGAGCAGAGATCGATCACTAATGATTAAATGCAGAGTGGTGCATACAGAGCAAAAGAGAAAGAAACAGTTGCTCGTGGAAACCCCCCAGCAGTCTACGTCTATAGCAGCATAACTAAGGGATGGTTGAGGGTCACCTGATCCAGCCCTAACTATAAGCTTTAGCAAAAAGGAAAGTTTTAAGCCTAATCTTAAAAGTAGAGAGGGTGTCTGTCTCCCTGATCTGAACTGGGAGCTGGTTCCACAGGAGAGGAGCCTGAAAGCTGAAGGCTCTGCCTCCCATTCTACTCTTACAAACCCTAGGAACTACAAGTAAGCCTGCAGTCTGAGAGCGAAGCGCTCTATTGGGGTGCTATGGTACTACGAGGTCCCTAAGATAAGATGGGACCTGATTATTCAAAACCTTATAAGTAAGAAGAAGAATTTTAAATTCTATTCTAGAGTTAACAGGAAGCCAATGAAGAGAGGCCAATATGGGTGAGATATGCTCTCTCCTTCTAGTCTAGTTGCAGCATTTTGAATTAACTGAAGGCTTTTTAGGGAACTTTTAGGACAACCTGATAATAATGAATTACAATAGTCCAGCCTAGAGGAAATAAATGCATGAATTAGTTTTTCAGCATCACTCTGAGACAAGACCTTTCTAATTTTAGAGATATTGCGTAAATGCAAAAAAAGCAGTCCTACATATTGTTTAATATGCGCTTTGAATGACATATCCTGATCAAAAATGACTCCAAGATTTCTCACAGTATTACTAGAGATCAGGGACATTGCCATCCAGAGTAAGGATCTGGTTAGACACCATGCTTCTAAGATTTGTGGGCCAAGTACAATAACTTCAGTTTATCTGAGTTTAAAAGCAGGAAATTAGAGGTCATCCATGTCTTTATGTCTGTAAGACAATCCTGCAGTTTAGCTAATTGGTGTGTGTCCTCTGGCTTCATGGATAGATAAGCTGGGTATCATCTGCGTAACAATGAAAATTTAAACAATACCGTCTAATAATACTGCCTAAGGGAAGCATGTATAAAGTGAATAAAATTGGTCCTAGCACAGAACCTTGTGGAACTCCATAATTAACTTTAGTCTGTGAAGAAGATTCCCCATTTACATGAACAAATTGTAATCTATTAGACAAATATGATTCAAACCGCCGCAGCGCAGTGCAGTGCCTTTAATACCTATGGCATGCTCTAATCTCTGTAATAAAATTTTATGGTCAACAGTATCAAAAGCAGCACTGAGGTCTAACAGAACAAGCACAGAGATGAGTCCACTGTCCGAGGCCATAAGAAGATCATTTGTAACCTTCACTAATGCTGTTTCTGTACTATGATGAATTCTAAAACCTGACTGAAACCTCTTCAAATAGACCATTCCTCGTGCAGATGATCAGTTAGCTGTTTTACAACTACCCTTTCAAGAATTTTTGAGAGAAAAGGAAGGTTGGAGATTGGCCTATAATTAGCTAAGATAGCTGGGTCAAGTGATGGCTTTTTAAGTAATGGTTTAATTACTGCCACCTTAAAAGCCTGTGGTACATAGCCAACTAACAAAGATAGATTGATCATATTTAAGATCGAAGCATTAAATAATGGTAGGGCTTTCCTTGAGCAGCCTGGTAGGAATGGGGTCTAATAGACATGTTGATGGTTTGGATGAAGTAACTAATGAAAATAACTCAGACAGAACAATCGGAGAGAAAGAGTCTAACCAAATACCGGCATCACTGAAAGCAGCCAAAGATAACGATACATCTTTGGGATGGTTATGAGTAATTTTTTCTCTAATAGTTAAAATTTTGTTAGCAAAGAAAGTCATGAAGTCATTACTAGTTAAAGTTAATGGAATACTCAGCTCAATAGAGCTCTCTCAATAGAGAGAAGAAGACTAGAGCATGCGCATAGGCCATGTAAGCCCTAATTAATTTAACGCAAAAGCTACATCCTTCCAATGCGACACACAGAGTAAAATAAAGCCTTTTAGGAGAAAGAGGGTCCACACTGATCAACTGACATAGCATACTGTGCATTTGAAATAAAGCTGTGTTTTTTTTTTGTTTTTTTTTTTAAAACACTGTTTTCACTTTTGTGGGCAACACACAACGCTTCACAAACATGGTAACTTAAATAACATAATAACAATAAAAACACAAAACTGACTGTGAGGCTTGCATTTTCAACCTCCAGCTGAAATGCATCCGCTGAATCGCAGAGAAAGAGGGATTAAAAAAAAAAAAACGCAGTGACCCAGTCCACCAGTTTGACTTTGGCTGAGCTCCTGACACCAGGAAAGATACAAAACTTGTAAAGATGTAAAAAAATAAATAATTACCAAGGAAAACAGAAAGGGATACACTAAATGTGACAATCTGCGCGATGACACAGTGACACTGAGCAATTACTTAGGGAGAGACCTAGACTGTTGATGTTGTTAAAAACGCAAAAGTACTTTTTATCCGATGACTCGATTAATCACCAGAATAATCGATAGAAGACGTGATTACTATAATTATCGATAGCTGCAGCCCTACACGGCGGACCAATTTTTAGGGGGAGACCGTTCAGTCTGCTCTCGCTGCAAATGGCACTTTAAAGCTGGAATATCGGCAATCTTCAATAGATAAAATATAGTCTGAAGTTTAATATATATAAACTACATATTTATTACCCATTAAAATTTTGGGGGAATTTTTAATTTGTGGGAACATACGTAATTTGAGGGAAATCCATAGCGTATTTCGCCCCAGCGAATATCAAAACCTGCAGATGAATTCAAGCTTATAATCTCAGATAATCAGATAATAACAGACTCAGATAATAACCATAACTGTACACCGTCAGACACCAGTCACCAGGCAACGCATGTGTCCAAAAGCAGCGCTGCAAAATCCTCGTGAGTTCGATCGCCAGTCTTCTGTCCACCGCTGGACTGATAGTATTGCACACCGGGTATCTGCCCGCTGGCCTGATGGCCTACGGATTTTTTTTTTTAACGAAGTAAAGCGAGCTGTGAGCTTTTCATCCGCATTTTTTTTTTTTTTTTGTAGCAGCTATGACTCGTCATCACCTCTTAAAGCGCGGTGATAACAGCACACCTGCACTGAGCTTTACAAAGACATTTTTATGCTTTTTTCCTGCTTTATTTAGAGCTGAGCCGTTCCGTATCTGCACGTTAAAACAGCTGATCCTCCGCGACGCGTCAACAACTAAAACCATTTTCCACTCAAATGCGCCTAAACTCTTTCTGAGGACCACATGATGTGAAAACGCAATAAAACTTTCTGACCTGTAAATGTGGTCATGTTTTCTGCATAAATAAATGTTATCCATTCTTTGTGCTCAAACACCAAAGCAGGGGCGAATCCAGATGGAATGGGGGCGTGGGGCAGGGATGTGCCCCCCCAACAACACCCCTAGATTAAAAGGTCCAGTTTTGAAGCTTTTTTTTTACTACAACTACTAATACTACTTAAAATAATATTTCGACAAGTAAAATGGTTTAGAGAAAATTTAAATGTTAGAAAAATGTTAGAAAGAATTTAATAGTTACATTTATTAACAATGTAGTTTCGAAATTACAAGTTTTACTGTTACAGTGCTGTCAGCAGTTAAATATGAGGTCAAGAAAGAAGTCTTTATTTTACTTTTTATAAAACAAGTATATATTTTCATTGAAGTCAAGAAAGGGTGACTATAAAGTGAGGCGGGGACCACTACGGACATGACGGTAAGTGAAGGTTAACTTCAGCTATTAACTGATGAACAGCAACCTAACGTGTTCATAAATCAGACATCTGTGTGTGAGAGAGACATTCTGATCTTCTGGTCCGAAGTAAAGTGCTGTCTAATTGGGTCACTCAGATATGAATTAAGGTTGGATATTATTTTTTTCGTGCTAACTCTGCCAGTCACGTAACCTAGCCTAGCAATGTAACCTGTGCAAATGGTGTGCATGGCTAGCTACCATGCTGTCGCCACCAGGTTGTTTCTTTATTCTTTATTCTATTCGTGTGACGGTCGTGCGTCGGTCATACGAAGCATGCTGTTTTGCACTGTCTGCGGTGCGGTGGTGTGGTATAATGGCGTCCCTGTCTAAAATGTATTTTCCCAAGTCCTGGCATAATGTCACATACCTAACATTTTACTTTAAATTGAGTCATTTTCTAAGTTGATTAGCAACACAAATTAGTAATAAAAGAAATCCTTGATGTTACTTGTAGCGAGATAGACAACTGTCTCCATCTTGTGGCCTTTTTGTGTACTGCAGTTTCAAAAGTTCAACCTTTGCATCCAGTCATTGGTCCAGTCATCCAGTCATTTCTTGCTTTATATGATGAATTGTATCACACAAGTAATGATATATTATTTATAGTATAGCCTACAATATTTCTATAACAAATGTTTTTATATAATTTCTATTTCTAAATTTAAGTAACAAGGCTGAATGAAATGACAGCTTATTATGTTTAAAAAGTAATGTGACCTACTGTCAATAGATCGTACTTTTGATAAGCCTATGATAACAGTATTTCAGTGGAACTTTTCATAATGCTTCTTATAGTGTTAAAATGTATCTGTCTCCTGGTGCACATTGATCGGTTAAGGGACCAAAAAAAGTCCAGTCCAGCCCTGCTTCTGTCGCAGTTACTCCCAACAATCTCTTTGGTTCCCAATGTTCACAGTCGTTGATCTTCTCTTTTTCTCTCGCTCCAAATGACGTGTTTTCTTCGCACTTTCTGCGTATATTTCCGGTCTTCCTTGCTTTCTTCCACTTCTACTGTCTCTCCTCCATCTTGCCTTCTTCAGTTTTAAATTTCTATCCCAGCATGCATCGCAGCTAGCGTTGAAACCCCCAACGTGACCGGTGACGTCACCCCGATGGCATCCTGGCTTTTGAATTTTTGGCACGTGCCAATAATTCAGAACAATTCAGAATCGATACAGACGAATTTTAATCACATTCAGGACTATATATGGGACAAGTTGGGACATGCCTATCTCGGATTTCAGTGCTTACCAGTCCAGTAAGTATCCGAGAAATTGTGGAGAGCTGGGCTTGTCCTAACTTGTCCTCTGACACGCTGAAACGGAGGTGTTCCTTTGTCTCGCTCAAACAGCGAATCGGTTGTTACGCACGAAGCCTCCGCGCGGCTTTCCATGACAAAATCTCTTGTTAAAAGTGAAATCGGCTGGAAAATGGCTGATGTCCAGCTCTTGTGATAACCAGAGAAAGTGCACACGACGGTCTCGTATCCACAGAAATGATCAGCTTAGAAATGATCTGGCGTTTTCTGCCTCGTCGTCGCAGCTCGGAGCGCGGCGTGCCGAGCGTCCTTAAAGCTGTAGTAACAGTCCTTATTCTCTGTGATGCCCGTAAAATTTCACACGAAAGCCGATAAATTTTCAAATGGTTTCCAGGTGCCAGTTAATTCCGCCATTTCCAGACAATGAAAATCAGACGAGGGGGCGGGACCACTCCTTCCACAAGGCGTGCTCACAGGCGAATGACGTCACCGACAGGCGTGGAAAAACTCATGCATGCGCACGAGGGTTCAAGCTTGTCTGACGTAAAACATATGAATCAAATCCATATAGTTTAAAAAAATAAAAAGGTCCGTTACTTTATTGACAGACCTCGTACATGCTCATGTCAGATTTCACTATTTGCAAGGTTCTCTAATAACGCCAAAACAGCCATTGTTAATAACATTTTACACATCACTTTGTGCATGCTTTTATATCCACCCATATGATTGCAAACACATGGGTGTGTTAATTGCTCATCAGTGTGTCTCTGATGTGCACATCTGAGTTGGCAGTAGAACAATGGCTGTAGAAACATGCGTACGCCAGCCAGGGTTTTTGCGTGAGCCACCGCACATTTCCATGGTCATTTCACTTTGATCTGAACATTAGCATGGAGATGGACGTACACCACATTTTTGTGCGTAACCATGCTTTGCACATGAGGGCCCTGGAGAAGTTCCAAAAGGTACAGCATGCAATGCACCCACAGAGCCTCCTCACTTCTGACACTGATTCCATTTAACATTACCCACACTGTAAGTTGTTTTAGATTTCGTCAAACAATGTCACGGCAAGGCAGAATAGAAGCGTTTGGACTTACCAGCGTTATTATGTTGAAATTCTGTTTGTGACACCAATCTGATGTGGAATTTCAGTGATGAATGTCAGCATAAAATGAGACCGGCGGCTGAAAGAGCCTTCAGGAGTCAGACATATCGATGCAGAGAGATTTATTTTTGGTCGAAGCAGAAACTGATTCATCTGTAGAAGTTCCAAAAGGTACAGCATGCAATGCACCCACATAGCCTTCTGGCTTTCCATTCTCAGAGAGCCGTGGAAGGACCTCTGGCATATGAAAAACAAGATCACAATAGAAACATGGCCTTTAGATAGTCAGGGCCGGGGGATGACCCTGGGCCGGTGCGTCCTGTCTTACAGACATGAGGAAAACAACAATTATTCCTCTACACCTTTGACTTCATGCTTGGTTTGTGCTTTGACATGCACTGTCAACTGTGGGACCTTATATGTAGACAGGTGTGTGTCTTTCCAAATCATGTCCAATCAACTTAACAACTCAACAATCAACTTAATCAACCAATTAAGCTGCAGAAACAGCTGAAGGATGATTAGTGGAAACAGGATGCACCTGAGCTCAATTCTGAGCTTCATGGCAAAGGCTGTGAATACTTATGTACGTGTGATTTTGTAGTTTTTTTTTAAGTTTTAATAAATTAGCAAAAATCTAAAAAAAAACATCCTTTTCACATTGTCATTATGGGGTACTGTCTGCAGAATTTTCAGGAAAAAAAAAATTTTCATCCATTTTGGAAAAAGGCTGTAAAACAAAATGAGGAAAAACTGAAGCGCTGTGAAAACTTTCCGGATGCACTGTAATCGTCTTAATTGTGTCTCACGAAACCGAAGTGTGGTATTTTTTCTCCCCTTCATATATATTCTGTTGTGGCTTTGCTGCTGCAACAATGCAAATTTACCCACTGTGAGGCAATAAAGGATGATCTTTTATGACAGCGTCATGAAGGGCAGCTGGACGATTTCATCATGCAGACCAGATTTTCTAATAAAGTCGCCATCACATAACCCTGCTCCAGCGTGGACTTCCAGACCAATTTGTGCTGATGAATCAGGGTCATGTACTGCTACCCCACACACACACACACACACACACACACACACACACACACACACACACACACACAAACACACACAAACACACACAAACAGTTGCTCAGGTGAGCCACAGCAGAGGAACAGAAGGATTAGACCAGTAATGAAAGCAGGACTAGGATCCAGGCTCGAGGTATCGGTCCTAAAAGGAGATGGAGCCACTTCTCCCTCTTCTTTTTGCTGAGTCACTCTCAGGTCAGATTGACTTAAACTCCTGTTTTTCCCATGAGTCACTATGCACTGGACCCATGTGAGGCTCAGCCTCCATGGCAAACACGTTTCCATAGTGACACCAGACCATGAGCAGACGGATGACGTTCCACAAACAGAGTTATTCCACACTTTGTTACGATATGAGACACGAGAACCCCGGCAAGTGGCAGGAGTAAGAAAAGACTTTGAAGTAGCACCAGAATGACCCAGAAGAGCTGCAGCACCTCACGCCTGCTGAGGCGGACATAAGCTCATTATCCAGCAATGCCACCGCACACGCACTCCCACGGTAGACTGGCTCTGCCTCAGAACAGCCAGGCAGAGGAAAACTGTTCACATCTATGATTGAGTGGGCAGAACTGTAACGAAAGAGGCCAAGATCAGAGTGAAAGATGCAATAGGGCGCCAGCAGACACACACACACAACACACACACACACACACACACACACACACACACACACACACACACACACACACACACACACACACACACACACACACACACACACACACACAGTCTGAAGCTTTGTGATGCACACAGGCGGCCCTGTACCGGCTCCTCACAGAAACAGCCTGCTCAAAACCCAGCACCATTACACACACATGCAGAAAATATGGAGGAGAAATAAAGAAACAAGCACCATTACCCTGGCGGGATGGCTCCCCTGGCGGTGCCCATGGAGATGTGCTGGGTGCCTGGCCGGTTCAAGTTGTTCTGTCCATTAATGGTGAGCGAGTGGCGAGCATGAGCAGATGCAAGGGACGGCATCACAGGAGAACAAGGAAAGTTGGCAGCAGACAGCGGCACCTGCACCTGTTCCATTTTGGCGTGTCCACCTCCCACACTGATGTTGTTGTTGTTGGACCCAGAAGAGGACGTCGTCACAGACCAGAGGGAAGTTCCGGCAAAGGTGTTGCTTTGCGGCACTATGGTCAGGGTCCCTGTAGCTCCTGGATTGCCTGTGATCCCTCCATAGAGTTTACGCCGTTGAGAGGCCAGAATGGCATTTGAAGCAGCTCTCGTGCTGTTGACCAGGATACATTGTTGACAGGAGCAAGGCTGGCCAGAGCTGGAGCCCACAGGCCAGGACTGGGACTTTGGGATGGAGCCCATGATGAGCGGATAAGCCAGGTCCATTCGCCTCCGCAGACGTCGCTTACGCTGGGTCTGTCGGTTGGTCTGAGACATGCTGTTGAAGTCTATGAGGTAGCAGAAGCCCAGAGTTGTCAGATCCAGCCAGGGATGCTGCTTCTCGTAGGCATTCTGGATCGTCACACAGATCTCCATGTCATACGGCGTCCAAGAACCGTTGTCATTCTCCCACTCCCACACCACGCCTTTTCCCGGGGCAGATGATGGCTCATAAAAGTTTCTCTGCACTGGTCTCATGGTGCCTGGAAGGACACAACAGAGATAAAACATGAGGACAATTAACTTTTTCTCACTCTGTTTTGAATTACACTACAGAGTGCGGTTCGATTACAACTGCCCACAATCCAATGAAGTGCGAAAGCAGGATTCAACTGCTAAATCTAGCTGGACTGCTAAGAGGCTGGCTTATAAAGTGTAAACCTAGCAACTAGGGATTCACCGATCCACGATTTTTCATTTCTGATCCGATTCCGATACCTGAAGTTGGATATCTGCCAATAACAACACTTCTCTGATCCAATTCCAGAGCTCTGTTTGCTTTATTATTATTATCATTACTGATTTTATATGAGGCTTTTCTTAAAAAGGAGACCTGAAAGTTGAGCTACAATTTGCCAGAAGGTGTATCTAAGATGAAAGACTAGATTTGTTTTGATGAAAGAATTAAGTACTTTTATTTTTATAGACTTTTAGAGCCTTATTTTTACCTACAAAGAGAAAAGACAGCACTCTCTCTCCCTGCCTGTCTCCCTGTTTGTCTGTCTCGTTCACTTTCTCTCTTTCTTTCTCTCTCCCTCCATCTCCGTCTCTTTCTTTCCCTCTTGCTGCTCGTGCTGCTCAAACTTCAAACTTTTGGGAAACATGAAGCCTTTCAACTATAAAATAAATAAACTATAAACCGCCGCTCATGCGCAGGATTTTAATGGGGACTTTTTTTCGCCTTTCATTGGACAGAATCTCTGTTCGCTGTCCTCGTCAGCTGCATGCTGAGCTGGTGTTTTACAGCCTCGGGACAGTAAAGCAGCTAACTTTTTAGCACACATTTTCAGCAACAATTCAGTTAATTTTTCAGAAAATCTATGCTCGACAAAGACAATTTGAACCCGCAAGCTGAGCAGAAATTTGCTGCTACCCACAGCTGGAACATGCGGAATAGAGCTCTCTCAAATAGCCCGGCTTCAAAAACTTTCCCCTCACCTCCTTCTGCTCAGCAGTAAACAAGCAAAGAGCAAACAACAGCAGTCAAGAGAATTCATAGTGGCTCTTCTCCTGTATTGGAAAATGTCTTGGGTTGGATCGGCATTTTCCAATATGTGAATTAGGTCGGTATCAGAACCCGATACCGATCCGGGATCAGATTGGTCCCATCCCTACTAGCAACCCACCTGAAAATGAGAGATAGGAGCTACGCCATCTGCTTCTTTGAACAAAAAACACAACAAATACTGCTTTGGCTTCAATTTTTTTTGTTACCCCAATGGAGCACGATCAAACAAGTTTCAAGCTGTAGTCACCAGGAATACCCCGAAGTTACCATGTTCAATCAAGTATTTAGAGAAATGGAATGAAATTTTTGAACAGTTCCAAAACTGGGTCCTGATTTCAAATCTGGTCCCGATGATGGCCGTAACTACTACTATGTATGCCAAGTTTGTTCAAGATTAAGATGGAGCAAGAAGTTACTGTAGCGGAGCAGATATGTGGACGAATTGTGATTTTGACAGTAAACGCATGAAATTTGGCACAGTGTTCGAGCATACCCTAAAGATAATTTTTGGCTATAGGGGCATTGCAGATGACCATTCTATTTTGGAAAATGGCCACCACATGTTGTTTTATTAGTACCTCAGGCTCAAGACCACCAAATCCTGGTGCCTATTCCTACTATTTTAAGGATGGGACATGCAGTGGTACTATTTATATCCTCAAACTAAGAGTCAGGGATATTATGGTTTTTTTGTGAACCGCTGTGAAAACACAACTGCAGTGGCATAGTGACAACAAAAAAAAGAGGTTAAATACAACGGTAGTTCTGAAAACACAAGCCACCACAGTGGCAAAGCACAGTGCACTTAAGCTCTGCCTTGAAACATTTGCACTTTCCATTGCATCCCTTCTTGCATGCACAACAAGAAGTTCATGATAGACCCTGGTAGCATCTGGTGATACAAGAGGTTCAGTCTTGTATTCTGCCTACTGATCTGTATATAACACCGGCGAGCTCATTGGCCAATATTTTTGAAGCCAATCGGCCGCCATATTACCACTCGCATGTGCCGCTCCTGAATGCTCTTTTCTATTGATCTTTAATCAGGCGCACACAATTTTATTCTGATTTTGCCAAAACTTCCTTCATGTGCAGCTATAAACTGCGCAAATCGCCAGAACTTTTCACCTGTGAGTATGACTGAAATGGAAATATTTACGAATCAAATTTGTCAATAAAAGAAACTACTTTTAAAACATTGTTGGATTCAATCAATAACAGAAATTTATTAAGTTTAAACTAATTTCTCCAGTGAGTATCGTTTGATTTTGTCTTAAAAAAACGACACTTGTACGAGGGCTGTCAATAAAGTAACGGTCCTTTTTATTTTTTTCAAAAACTATATGGATTTCATTCATATGTTTTTACGTCAGACATGCTTGAACCCTCGTGCGCGTACGTGAGTTTTTCCACGCCTGTTGGTGACGTCATTCGCCTGTGAGCACTCCTTGTGGGAGGAGTCGTCCAGCCCCTTGTCGGAATTCCTTTGTCTGAGAAGTTGCTGAGAGACTGGCGTGTTGTTTGATCAAAATTTTTTCTAAACCTGTGAGACACATCGAAGTGGACACGGTTTGAAAAATTAAGCTGGTTTTCAGTGAAAATTTTAACGGCTGATGAGAGATTTTGAGGTGATTCTGTCGCTTTAAGGACTTCCCACGGTGCGAGACGTCGCGCAGGGCTCTCAGCCGCCGTCATCATCCTGTTCAAGCTGAAAACCTCTACTTTTCAGGCTCTATTGATCCAGGACGTCGTGAGAGAACAGAGAAGTTTCAGAAGAAGTCGGTTTCAGCATTTTATCCGGATATTCCACTGTTAAAGGAGATTTTTTTAATGAAAGACGTGCGGATGGGTCCGCGCGTCGGCTCGCAGCCGCCGCGACGCTCCGCCACAGGAAAAACACCTCCTTTGGAAGCCTTAAGGACAAGCTGGAACATGTCCTGCTGTTAAACAATTTCTCATATACTCACTCCACTGAAAGCCATCAAAAGCCACCTGGATTTTACAAATGGTTATCAACACGGCGGTGCGTCCCGATGCGCAGACCCGTCTGCACGTCTTTCATTAAAAAAATCTCCTTTAACAGTGGAATATCCGGATAAAATGCTGAAACCGACTTCTTCTGAAACGTCTCTGTTCTCTCACGATGTCCTGGATCAATAGAGCCTGAAATGTGGAGGTTTTCAGCTTGAACAGGCTGACGACGGCGGCTGAGAGCGCTGAGCGATGTCTCGCACCGTGGGAAGTCCTTAAAGCGACAGAATCACCTCAAAATCTCTCATCAGCCGTTAAAATTTTCACTGAAAACCAGCTTAATTTTTCGAACCATGTCCACTTCGATGTGTCTCACAGGTTTAGAAAAAATTTTGATCAAACAACGCACCAGTCTCTCAGCAACTTCTCAGACAAAGGAATTCCGACAAGGGGCTGGACGACTCCTCCCACAAGGAGTGCTCACAGGCGAATGACGTCACCGACAGGCGTGGAAAAACTCACGCATGCGCACGAGGGTTCAAGCATGTCTGACGTAAAAACATATGAATGAAATCCATATAGTTTATGAAAAAAATAAAAAGGACCGTTACTTTATTGACAGCCCTCGTATATGTAATGTTTGTTTAGCAAAAATTATATTATTAATTATTATAATAATTAATCATATTATTAATACCAGATTGTGCATTTTCCACAGGACAGCGCACGCATGGGAAAAGTTCTTGGGGGGAAGTTCTCTTAGAGCCGCTAAAGTTCTCCTGCAGTGTGCCCCACACCGAGCACTGGGGGAATGTTCTCTGTAGTCGCTAATGTTCTGCAGCCGCTAAAGTTCTCCTGCAATGTGGATCGCACCAAGCACTGGGGGGTAAGTTCTCTTAAGCTCCGGTCACAACCCACCGTGCGTTTTGTTTCGCCGTACGTTTCTGCGGATGCCACGGCCACTACGTTTTTGTGAAAACGTACGGAGGCAGTAGCAAGAGGAGGGAGGGAGTACGTTCAACGCACGTCTCTAGGAGTGTAACGATAAAGAGAGTTGACAATAAAGCAGTGTGTGTGTGTGGGGTCGCTTTTCTTTTTTATGAGCAGGACCGGAGCGGCAGGTGTTTTTCGCCGTCGGCGATGCATGAGCATGTCCAGCCTGCAGCGGTCAGTTGTTCGAGTGTTTACTTGCCTCGAAAAGTTACAGCTAGTTAACAGACTGAAGCTGTGGAGTGTGTGTTGCTGACGTTTGGAAATAAAGTCCAAGTTCAAGTGAGAAGCTGTGTTGTGCATGCAAGTCTGTCGGCCACCATAGTATGTGGTGAGTGCCGTAATCCGTACTGCCTACATACGGATTTGGTTAATTCAATAGTAAATGAATGAAAATTTGCCACTTTGAATCCATACTGAGGTGGTACTCACAACGTGCGTCATCTGTACTGCTGGTGAATCCGCAGCCTGACTGCAGCAAAAGTTCTGCATGCACTAAAACCTCTACGGCGTGTCTGCGTGCTCCTAAATTCGTACTGAGGCAGTACTTACGACGTATGGATCTCCAAATTTAGCCCATGTTTTTGCAAGTAGACTGCACGCACGTGCAAGTACGGCGGGTTGTGACCACGGCTTTAGAGCCACTAAAGTTCTCCTTGCAGCGAGCCACATGCTGCAGATAGGGAGAGCGGGGCCATCTTCCCCCCTAGATTTTTAAAATTAGAATGCTCTCAAACACTATTGCCTGCATTTTGAGCACCAAATTGTGTGAAGTCATATATATATATTTTTTTTAATCTTTGTTACAGCCTTACTTTAAAGCCAAAAGAAACAAGGCATCAACCCAAATCCCACAACAGTATAGATGTGTGTCAGGAACATCAGAACTGCTAATTTATACAGAGCAGTTTATTCAAGAAAATCCTTGTGTGTTATTTTTCTTGCATTAAATAACTTGTAATTAAAATAGTTTTAATTAAAAAAATTTTTTTTAAGAAATCTCTGATGTTTGTCTGTAAATTAAAATCATGATGACTGATTCCTTCATTTAATAATGTTAAAATAAGGAAAAGGTTTTTTTTTAAATAATAAAATAGTTGGTGTTTGAAGAGCCTTTGTTTTATTTAGAAGCACAGCAGCAGGTATGAGTTTGCAGAGACGACAGGTGAGCTGGACTTGCAGCACATTTAACCAGATGAAGGTCTCCTTTGCAGCTTCAACTTTAAATTGCATTTAAAGTTGCATTTAAAGTTGAAGTGTTTCCAAAAATTGCATTTTTGGAAACACTTTCCTCACATTTTGAAACAGATGTTCTCTTCTTCTGTCTGGACATCAGACTTTGGTATATTTATTTAGACTTACAAAGAAGGCCCTTTATAAGCCCATAATGCAAAAGCTTCAGGGGAAGCCTAAACATCCCCGAACCCCCGGCTTTTTAAGGTGATTTTTCGATCCCATTACACTGAGAAAAAAAATCCTACCGAGAACCCTGATCACCTGCACCGTGGAGGTGATGCTTTCACTGGAAGTTTGTCTGTTTGTTGGCAGGATAACTCAAGAAATAATAAAACAGATTTGATCTGGAAGATATTCTGGAACAGAGATCCAGAAGAATGTTTGACATTTGGAAACATTCAACTCAAAATGTTGCGAGGGGATTTTGGTGAGCTGATGAATTATGTCCTCGGAAATGAGGGATTTTGATTTTGATCTGAGCATATTTCCTAGAACATCTCTGAGTGCTTTCTAAAGGGGTCATACACGGCAAAAGCAGTAATGCAGCTATGTCACCATGGACAAAGTGAAAAGCACTGCCAGTCACCCATCATGCAGACATCATTTGGTCTGCAGAGATGGCAGCAGAAAACAGAGGCAGGCTGCAAGCATGTGCTCATGGATGCAGAGTGCAAGAATTTGTGAACGGGTGACTGAGTAGAGAACTCTGCTGCTGCTGGAAGCAGTCATCCGTGTGTTCGTTAAGGTTCTCAGCAGCTCCAAATGAAATTAGCATGGAGCAGAGTCCTTCAGTGCCACTCAAGGTCAGACCTCCTGACTGTGCTGATGCCTTCTCTGCAGCAGGCTGCTGTACCGCACAAATCCCCTCCACTCATTTCCTCTTGCATTCAACCTGTGCATGAGCTCACATCCCTCCATCATCACACAGTCCTCCCTGACAGCAAGGTGAGCATTTAGCCATTAAATTGGGTAGTGGGAGGACGCGTGTTCACAGAGTGCATGGGTACCACTGCGACTTACAGCAGGCAGACTGATTGGCTGAAGTGTCTTGATTTCCCATGTGACTGCAGTAACGGTCTTATAATGGAGGCAAGAAGAGAGTGGCGGCGACAACGGCGGCATCACTGTGCTAAATATCACACAGCCAGAACTTCAAGTTAAGATTTTACCAGCTAGTTACCATCAGGGAATGTGGTCACCTGCTTCTGCTGACCCACAGGCCAACCTGACAAAGTGACTGACCGTCTTGTCGAAGTAATTCAACAAGACTATGTTGGTCTGTTTGCTGGTTTGTTTGGCTGTTTGTTCACCTGGAGCATTTTTCATCTGATTGACTTGAAATATGGTCAGATCATGTAGACTGCCTGTGTCTATGAGCCTATGTTTTTTGGAGTGGTCCCAATGACATTTACCACTGATAACTGGGTCAACCGTCACAGATTTTGGGAACATTTAAAAGAAAAGTCTGGTGGTAAACACCAGAATGACAGCTTCCGGTTATACAATGGCAAAGCGTGGTGGCAACTACAGGCAGAGGGGTTCTAATTTAAAGGACTTTTCTTGGCGTCGTCAGACCAACTTACATCTGCAGGCAACAATCAGGATTTTGTTAATTATCACTGTTTCGTCGTCGTTACAACAGGCTTCCGCTCAGGTAAAATATTTGTCAAGTTTGTCTGGTTTGGTGGTAGGCCGTCAGGAAAAGTGAAATACTCAGTCTGCCAGTTGTAACTACAAGAGAAGAAGTAGAGAATCTTTTTTTTTTCAGCACCATGAAAAGTTTTAAAATATGACGAACAGAAAGGAGTGAAAAAAGGAAAAGTGTCCATCAGAGCCTTTGCGTGTCAGCTGAGCAGGTGTCACGCTGCGGGAGGGTTCGCAGCCCGCAGAGGGGCTCTGATCTAAAGCGATTCTCTTTGTGAAACTTAACATCATCTTCTAGAGCAAAAACAACAAGCATTTTGTTCATAATCACTGTTTCGTCACCGTCACAACAGGCAGAAAAATAACTGTGGCAGTCAGTAACGGTTACTTTTTTAGACCAAGCAGAGGGGAAAAAAAATATGGACTCACTCAATTCTGAGGAATAAATTATGGAATCACCCTGTAAATTTTCATCCCCAAAACTAACACCTGCATCAAATCAGATCTGCTCGTTAGTCTGCATCTAAAAAGGAGTGATCACACCTTGGAGAGCTGTTGCACCAAGTGGACTGACATGAATCATGGCTCCAACATGAGAGATATCAATTGAAACAAAGGAGAGGATTATCAAACTCTTAAAAGAGAGTAAATCATCACGCAATGTTGCAAAAGATGTTGGTTGTTCACAGTCAGCTGTGTCTAAACTCTGGACCAAATACAAACAACATGGGAAGGTTGTTAAAGGCAAACATACTGGTAGACCAAGGAAGACGACAAAGCGTCAAGACAGAAAACTTGTTAACAGAAGGATTTTGAATTGGGTATGAAACTGAACGGGAAGCCAGTGGAGCTGTTGGAGAACAGGAGTGATGTGGTAGATTTGGGGGAGGGGGGGGGGTTATGATTCCGGTGTCTTGTTTGAGGGAGGGCACTAAAAGGGGTTAAATGAAAGTGCATAATCCTACATCCAGGAACAGCCTGAGTATGTCCCCAGCAGGTACATGGCACGTTCTCTGGGCTTTTGAGCAAATTATACAGCAAAACTAAGTGAAAATGCAAAGAAAAAGTGACAATGTGGTGGAAAGTGGACATGTGTTGCAGTTTATGACCCGGAGCTCAAACACATCAAGGCGGCTGTCCAGGTTAGAGACTGCAGGTACTCTGGTTAGCTGTGTAGGCTAACACTTACCGACACGACCTCTCCCTTTTGTCCCGTCTTCCCTTCTCCATGAGGAATCGAAAAGAACCTTCACTTTTCGCAAATGCTTTGGTGATTGCAGCCAAAAACAAAACAGTACACAATTTTTCCGTTAAAAATGATGCTGTGTTTGTGCAGGCTGTCCCGGAGGTGATCAAATCCCACAATATCATGCAGGGGCTCAAACGACATTGTGGTTCCCTATTCTGGACCTGTTGAATTTTGTGGAGGGATTTGTGAGGGAGACCGAAGAAGAGAATTACAATGATCCAAAGGTGACGAGACTGTGAACAGAGACAGCAGCAGTGTGGGGGTTAAATTGGGAGGGGGGTGCTGAGGTTTGGTAGGTGGAAGTAGGCACCCCTAGTAATGTTATTGATGTGGAATTGAAAGGATATGGTACTGTCAAGGATGACACCGAAACTCTTAACGTGGGGGGATGTGAGACCGTGGAATCTATACACATAAAGGGCTACGTCTGTCTGTCTGTCTGCCTGTCTGCCCGGGATAAACTCCCAAACTATAATATGTAGCCCTAAAAACTATATATATTCTGAATCCTCATGACATGGGGAACAAACTGGTACCATTATTTAAAATTTGAACTGAAAATTACCCCAAAACAGCCGGCTGTGGGTATGACCAGGCAGATTCAAATTTCTAGCCCTGTATATGTGTTGGCCATCTCTGTTTATTTAATCCCTTTCTTCAGCTACTTTATGTTCTCAACTGTTAAGCACCTGACTGTCCTGTACAGCCCAGTTTGCCTTCCTGCCTGAATACATTCATTTTATGTTTGTAAAATTGCAATGTAAAAACAGTGAAATACACCACTACCTCAATTTTGATTCATTGATATTTACATTTACTGTTACCTATCATTTGTGTGTAATTTTGTTATAAATTTGATTGCAAAACAAAGTCTGCATGAAGGACTTCAAATGTGTTTGTCTTTTAACCAAGTATTTCCACTTAGTTTGGGGAGTCCACCTCTTTAGCCCATTAACTATTACACTCAACAAAAATATAAATGCAACACTTTTGGTTTTGCTCCCATTTTGTATGAGATGAACTCAAACATCTAAAACTTTTTCCACATACACAATATCACCATTTCCTTCAAATATTGTTCACGAACCAGTCTAAATCTGTGATAGTGAGCACTTCTCCTTTGCTGAGATAATCCATCCCACCTCACAGGTGTGCCATATTAAGATGCTGATTAGACACCATGATTTCCTTCCCACTGTAGCCACGTGCTTGCTCACAGGGGGTCATTTTGACCGTTGGGGTTTTACATAATTATTGTATGGCCTTGCCTTACAATATAAAGCGCCTTGGGGCAACTGTTTGTTGTGATTTGGGCTATATAAAAAAATTGATTGATTGATTGATTAGTGCACAGGTGTGACTGCCCACAATAAAAGGCCACTCTGAAAGGTGCAGTTTTGTTTTATTGGGGAGGATACCAGTCAGTATCTGGTGTGACCACCATTTGCCTCATGCAGTGCAACACATCTCCTTCGCATAGAGTTGATCAGGTTGTCAGTTGTGGCCTGTGGAATGTTGGTCCACTCCTCTTCAATGGCTGTGCGAAGTTGCTGGATATTGGCAGGAACTGGTACACGCTGTCGTATACACCGGTCCAGAGCATCCCAAACATGCTCAATGGGTGACATGTCCGGTGAGTATGCCGGCCATGCAAGAACTGGGACATTTTCAGCTTCCAAGAATTGTGTACAGATCCTTGCAACATGGGGCCGTGCATTATCCTGCTGCAACATGAGGTGATGTTCTTGGATGTATGGCACAACAATGGGCCTGAGGATCTCGTCACGGTATCTCTGTGCATTCAAAATGCCACCAATAAAATGCACCTGTGTTCTTCGTCCATAACAGACGCCTGCCCATACCATAACCCCACCGCCACCATGGGCCACTCGATCCACAACATTGACATCAGAAAAACCGCTCACCCACACGACGCCACACACGCTGTCTGCCATCTGCCCTGAACAGTGTGAACCGGGATTCATTCGTGAAGAGAACACCTCTCCAACGTGCCAAACACCAGTGAATGTGAGCATTTGCCCACTCAAGTCGGTTACGACAACGAACTGGAGTCAGGTCGAGACCCCGATGAGGACGACGAGCATGCAGATGAGCGTCCCTGAGACAGTTTCTGACAGTTTGTGCAGAAATTCTTTGGTTATGCAAACCGATTGTTTCAGCAGCTGTCCAAGTGGCTGGTCTCAGACGATCTTGGAGGTGAACATGCTGGATGTGGAGGTCCTGGGCTGGTGTGGTTACACGTGGTCTGCGGTTGTGAGGCTGGCTGGATGTACTGCCAAATTCTCTGAAACGCCTTTGGAGACGGCTAGTTACCATCAGGGAATGTGGTCACCTGCTTCTGCTGACCCACAGGCCAACCTGACAAAGTGACTGACCGTCTTGTCGAAGTAATTCAACAAGACTATGTTGGTCTGTTTGCTGGTTTGTTTGGCTGTTTGTTCACCTGGAGCATTTTTCATCTGATTGACTTGAAATATGGTCAGATCATGTAGACTGCCTGTGTCTATGAGCCTATGTTTTTTGGAGTGGTCCCAATGACATTTACCACTGATAACTGGGTCAACCGTCACAGATTTTGGGAACATTTAAAAGAAAAGTCTGGTGGTAAACACCAGAATGACAGCTTCCGGTTATACAATGGCAAAGCGTGGTGGCAACTACAGGCAGAGGGGTTCTAATTTAAAGGACTTTTCTTGGCGTCGTCAGACCAACTTACATCTGCAGGCAACAATCAGGATTTTGTTAATTATCACTGTTTCGTCGTCGTTACAACAGGCTTCCGCTCAGGTAAAATATTTGTCAAGTTTGTCTGGTTTGGTGGTAGGCCGTCAGGAAAAAGTGAAATACTCAGTCTGCCAGTTGTAACTACAAGAGAAGAAGTAGAGAATCTTTTTTTTTTCAGCACCATGAAAAGTTTTAAAATATGACGAACAGAAAGGAGTGAAAAAAGGAAAAGTGTCCATCAGAGCCTTTGCGTGTCAGCTGAGCAGGTGTCACGCTGCGGGAGGGTTCGCAGCCCGCAGAGGGGCTCTGATCTAAAGCGATTCTCTTTGTGAAACTTAACATCATCTTCTAGAGCAAAAACAACAAGCATTTTGTTCATAATCACTGTTTCGTCACCGTCACAACAGGCAGAAAAATAACTGTGGCAGTCAGTAACGGTTACTTTTTTAGACCAAGCAGAGGGGAAAAAAAATATGGACTCACTCAATTCTGAGGAATAAATTATGGAATCACCCTGTAAATTTTCATCCCCAAAACTAACACCTGCATCAAATCAGATCTGCTCGTTAGTCTGCATCTAAAAAGGAGTGATCACACCTTGGAGAGCTGTTGCACCAAGTGGACTGACATGAATCATGGCTCCAACATGAGAGATATCAATTGAAACAAAGGAGAGGATTATCAAACTCTTAAAAGAGAGTAAATCATCACGCAATGTTGCAAAAGATGTTGGTTGTTCACAGTCAGCTGTGTCTAAACTCTGGACCAAATACAAACAACATGGGAAGGTTGTTAAAGGCAAACATACTGGTAGACCAAGGAAGACGACAAAGCGTCAAGACAGAAAACTTGTTAACAGAAGGATTTTGAATTGGGTATGAAACTGAACGGGAAGCCAGTGGAGCTGTTGGAGAACAGGAGTGATGTGGTAGATTTGGGGGAGGGGGGGGGGGTTATGATTCCGGTGTCTTGTTTGAGGGAGGGCACTAAAAGGGGTTAAATGAAAGTGCATAATCCTACATCCAGGAACAGCCTGAGTATGTCCCCAGCAGGTACATGGCACGTTCTCTGGGCTTTTGAGCAAATTATACAGCAAAACTAAGTGAAAATGCAAAGAAAAAGTGACAATGTGGTGGAAAGTGGACATGTGTTGCAGTTTATGACCCGGAGCTCAAACACATCAAGGCGGCTGTCCAGGTTAGAGACTGCAGGTACTCTGGTTAGCTGTGTAGGCTAACACTTACCGACACGACCTCTCCCTTTTGTCCCGTCTTCCCTTCTCCATGAGGAATCGAAAAGAACCTTCACTTTTCGCAAATGCTTTGGTGATTGCAGCCAAAAACAAAACAGTACACAATTTTTCCGTTAAAAATGATGCTGTGTTTGTGCAGGCTGTCCCGGAGGTGATCAAATCCCACAATATCATGCAGGGGCTCAAACGACATTGTGGTTCCCTATTCTGGACCTGTTGAATTTTGTGGAGGGATTTGTGAGGGAGACCGAAGAAGAGAATTACAATGATCCAAAGGTGACGAGACTGTGAACAGAGACAGCAGCAGTGTGGGGGTTAAATTGGGAGGGGGGTGCTGAGGTTTGGTAGGTGGAAGTAGGCACCCCTAGTAATGTTATTGATGTGGAATTGAAAGGATATGGTACTGTCAAGGATGACACCGAAACTCTTAACGTGGGGGGATGTGAGACCGTGGAATCTATACACATAAAGGGCTACGTCTGTCTGTCTGTCTGCCTGTCTGCCCGGGATAAACTCCCAAACTATAATATGTAGCCCTAAAAACTATATATATTCTGAATCCTCATGACATGGGGAACAAACTGGTACCATTATTTAAAATTTGAACTGAAAATTACCCCAAAACAGCCGGCTGTGGGTATGACCAGGCAGATTCAAATTTCTAGCCCTGTATATGTGTTGGCCATCTCTGTTTATTTAACCCCTTTCTACAGCACACTCAACACAGCACAGTCACAACACACACAGCAAAACAACAACATGCTTATGCTGAAGTTGTGGGTATGACCAGGCAGATTCACATTTCCAGCACTGTATATGTGTTAGCCATCTCTGTTTATTTAATCCCTTTCTTCAGCTACTTTATGTTCTCAACTGTTAAGCACCTGACTGTCCTGTACAGCCCAGTTTGCCTTCCTGCCTGAATACATTCATTTTATGTTTGTAAAATTGCAATGTAAAAACAGTGAAATACACCACTACCTCAATTTTGATTCATTGATATTTACATTTACTGTTACCTATCATTTGTGTGTAATTTTGTTATAAATTTGATTGCAAAACAAAGTCTGCATGAAGGACTTCAAATGTGTTTGTCTTTTAACCAAGTATTTCCACTTAGTTTGGGGAGTCCACCTCTTTAGCCCATTAACTATTACACTCAACAAAAATATAAATGCAACACTTTTGGTTTTGCTCCCATTTTGTATGAGATGAACTCAAACATCTAAAACTTTTTCCACATACACAATATCACCATTTCCTTCAAATATTGTTCACGAACCAGTCTAAATCTGTGATAGTGAGCACTTCTCCTTTGCTGAGATAATCCATCCCACCTCACAGGTGTGCCATATTAAGATGCTGATTAGACACCATGATTTCCTTCCCACTGTAGCCACGTGCTTGCTCACAGGGGGTCATTTTGACCGTTGGGGTTTTACATAATTATTGTATGGCCTTGCCTTACAATATAAAGCGCCTTGGGGCAACTGTTTGTTGTGATTTGGGCTATATAAAAAAATTGATTGATTGATTGATTAGTGCACAGGTGTGACTGCCCACAATAAAAGGCCACTCTGAAAGGTGCAGTTTTGTTTTATTGGGGAGGATACCAGTCAGTATCTGGTGTGACCACCATTTGCCTCATGCAGTGCAACACATCTCCTTCGCATAGAGTTGATCAGGTTGTCAGTTGTGGCCTGTGGAATGTTGGTCCACTCCTCTTCAATGGCTGTGCGAAGTTGCTGGATATTGGCAGGAACTGGTACACGCTGTCGTATACACCGGTCCAGAGCATCCCAAACATGCTCAATGGGTGACATGTCCGGTGAGTATGCCGGCCATGCAAGAACTGGGACATTTTCAGCTTCCAAGAATTGTGTACAGATCCTTGCAACATGGGGCCGTGCATTATCCTGCTGCAACATGAGGTGATGTTCTTGGATGTATGGCACAACAATGGGCCTGAGGATCTCGTCACGGTATCTCTGTGCATTCAAAATGCCACCAATAAAATGCACCTGTGTTCTTCGTCCATAACAGACGCCTGCCCATACCATAACCCCACCGCCACCATGGGCCACTCGATCCACAACATTGACATCAGAAAACCGCTCACCCACACGACGCCACACACGCTGTCTGCCATCTGCCCTGAACAGTGTGAACCGGGATTCATTCGTGAAGAGAACACCTCTCCAACGTGCCAAACACCAGTGAATGTGAGCATTGCCCACTCAAGTCGGTTACGACAACGAACTGGAGTCAGGTCGAGACCCCGATGAGGACGACGAGCATGCAGATGAGCGTCCCTGAGACAGTTTCTGACAGTTTGTGCAGAAATCTTTGGTTATGCAAACCGATTGTTTCAGCAGCTGTCCAAGTGGCTGGTCTCAGACGATCTTGGAGGTGAACATGCTGGATGTGGAGGTCCTGGGCTGGTGTGGTTACACGTGGTCTGCGGTTGTGAGGCTGGCTGGATGTACTGCCAAATTCTCTGAAACGCCTTTGGAGACGGCTTATGGTAGAGAAATGAACATTCAATACAGGAGCAACAGCTCTGGTTGACATTCCTGCTGTCAGCATGCCAATTGCACACTCCCTCAAATCTTGCGACATCTGTGGCATTGTGCTGTGTGATAAAACTGCACCTTTCAGAGTGGCCTTTTATTGTGGGCAGTCTAAGGCACACCTATGCACTAATCATGGTGTCTAATCAGTATCTTGGTTTGGCACACCTGTGAGGTGGGATGGATTATCTCAGCAAAGGAGAAGTGCTCACTATCACAGATTTAGACTGGTTTGTGAACAATATTTGAGGGAAATGGTGATATTGTGTATGTGGAAAAAGTTTTAGATCTTTGAGTTCATCTCATACAAAATGGGAGCAAAACCAAAAGTGTTGCGTTTATATTTTTGTTGAGTGTATATTTATAAGACATCAGCATTACAAAAACAAATGTTGGGCAATTGTTTTGATTAAAATGATTGGCATTTGGCTTATGTCTAAAACAGGTTAACCCGGGCAGTGCCGGGTACCCTAGCTAGTTATCAATATAGAAGATCAACTAGATTTAAAATTTCCAGAATAAAATTTGTCCAGGGGTTACAGTGTTACCTAGCTGAAGCCTCATCTGAGGACAGTTTTGTGCCAGAGTCGAACAAACAGTATTATTAGAATTGTTTGGTGGGAACTGTTACCATAACAGTGATGTGTACATATTTCTTGCTTACTGATCCCTTTAATTTAGGCTGCTTAATTCATGTTTGCAGTGAGGCATGATAATATAATTATCCACGGTAAAACATGTACATTGTACACAACACAACTAACACGTGGATACAATAATTTCTGTATGTAAAATGCAACATATTCATTCTGGTCAAGAAAAGCATCAGCGATCAATGTGTATAATTTCGTGGGTAAAGGTAAAGGCAGACGTGCAGGTTCATTAGTCATGCTCAGAGCAATGCTCTCTCACAATTCCTGACAACTCTACCGTAATGAAAGGGTCATATAAAATGTCTGAAACACTATAGTGCTTTATTAAATAAAAAGTTAGACCAACAGATTCAGAGGATACATTTCAAATGATTTCATTTTATTTAAAGTGGTTTGTTTACATGGACCGAAAATTAACTAATTTTGTTTACAATGACAATATAAATTTACCAGGATATCTGGAAATAAATGAAAACATAAAACTATTACAACCATGGCAACAGGTTTCCGCAAAAAATTACAGCCATCATCGTCTTGCAAACTTCAATGCAGAGAACCCAGCACATTGTGTCTGTGTGATATTTGTACAAAGAAACTTTTTCTTTTATACAGTTGAAGAGGCTTTTGAGATCATTTTGAACAATGAAACAAAGAACAGCCTCAGACAATCTGATGGGAAGGATTTGAAGAGGTTTTCCTCTGATGACCCAAGAAAAAACTTTGCCTCATATTCATGCCTCATCTATTTTGGCCCCGCCTACTTGGTGGCATAGGGACCATTTGTTTCTCGTCATTGTGAAATGCCCACGGACTGAAAATGAAGGGCAGCTGATCGCTTTGCCGCTGTCTCTTGTCACCAATGTGGGTCCCAGTGTTGCTTGACAGGATTAGACACAATGCTGTCAGAGGGCATTCTACTGGAAAAATTAGGTAATGATGCCATTTCCAAAAGAAAAAGTGCTTTTTCTGTATCGTTTGTTGGGTAAAATAAAAGTTTTCATGTTTGCACAAATAATGCAGAAACTAATATGCAGTTGAAAGGCTGATGTCAACCAATATTATCAGAGAACCAGTCAAGCTCTAGTCTATAATATGTATTTTGTGTGTGGTTTTATGCAGTTTTTGACATATGTGGTAACTTGCACAGTGTTGTGTGGGCCGCTGAAGAGGAGGTACTGCTGGCCCACCACCACAAGATGGCGCCCTGCTTGAAGTGCGGGCTTCAAGCACGAGAGGGCGTCGGAGCGACCAGGAGTGACAGCTGTCACTCATCATCCGTACCAGCTGTCACTCATCCACTACTCATCACCACCACCATAAAGGCCGGACTGCAACTCCACCTCCCCGCCGAGAAATCAACTACCAATCAGGTAACTTTCTCTGCTGACTCAAATCGTTGAGTGATGATCTGAACTTCTTTGCAGCCGTTTTCCTGTGGTGCTTGCCTTATCTGTGGGATTGGCGTTTGGTGTGATCAGCGACGGCTTCGCTTCACACTCCAATCAGATAAGTGGTTAGACAGGAGCTGCACGAGTGTGTGATTGGAGGTGGAGGTTCTCCCCCCTTACTGCATACAGACTGTGGGATTACTGAGTGTGCGTCCTCACACTCATCTGGACTGTCTCTGTTCTCTGCCAGCAGTACCGGGTCTGACTGCTGAAAACAGCGGCCACCTGGGGCGCAGGGCTTGGCGGCTCCGGTGTTCTTCAGCTCCGTTGGTGGTGGAAGCTGTGTGGATCCGGCTTCTCTCTCGCCAGGCGTCTTCTATCGTCGAGCCTGCCCACACGTCACCTGGTGTATGATTGACGGTCACTATATTGTTATTGTCTGTACATCGTTGTGTGATTCACAACATTAAATTGTTACTTTTTGGCTTATCCATTGTCCGTTCATTAACGCCCCCTGTTGTGGGTCCGTGTCACGACACTTTCACAACACACAGATTCTTATGTTGTGTTTTACACAGTAATAATAATAATAATAATAATAATAACAAACAGTTGTGCAAAACCAGGAGCATGTGTGGTGCCAAATGCCACATTTGTATAGGTTTAAGTTGTGCAATAATTCTGATTAATATATGGCTGCGACGCTACGCACGGTCCGATTGGCTGATTACCGGTCAGATATTTTCCCATATCCGGACCTGTTACAATGACAATCGGCCTGCAACACGCATTTTCGTTACAAACCAGGAAGCTAAAAACACGATTAAAAAAACCAAGTCGGACGTGAACATACTCCATTAATATCTAAACAGGTTGGAAAAAACACAGATTGAAAGTTCACCAGCTAACGACCGAACTATCTGTTAGCAAGTTCTTCACGGAGGTGAAGAAAGCAAACAAGCCCAACACCGTCAGCAGCATTCGTATTTGGGTGATACTGTAAGTTTGCATGTTTATATATAAGAGCCATTTAATAAATGAATTACTAACCTCGCTTGCTCGGTCTGTACGAGGATATCAGACCTCTGTGTGCAAGGCCTGATGTCAGTGAGAGCGAATAAGTGCCAAGTCAGCCATCAATGTAGGAACATTCCCCAGTTTTGATCCATAAAATGCTTCCTCATCCACAGTCATCGAACATGTCACCATAACCATAACAAGCAGCATGCACAGCATCAGGAAATCTGATGACTTGTGGAAAGTTTTCCAAGACTGAAGAAGCGACTGCCGAGTCAGTACTTTCCTCAGCAGGTTAATTTTTTCAATGATAACACAAAGTCTCCAAGTCCGTGTTCTCCTTTCATTTAAACATGAAAGCCACCATCTTTGGAGGAAGTTAATCTGGTGACTGTTAAACCATCTGCTTCACGGAACTTAAAGGTCCATCAACCGTGAACGTTTATGTTGTACTTAACTTTGAAAGCGGGACACAGAACTTCACGTCTCCCTGCAGGTCACTGATCAGTCAAGCAGGAAGGTCAGACATGTTCATCATCAACTTCAGTGTCACTCTAAACTCCGCCTATTTCCATGTGACCTCTCCACACTCTTCCTCACAGGAAACAGTCACCATTTCCTGTCTAAACCTGAGTACTTTTGCATCTTCCTCTTGCTGATGTCCTCCTGCTGTCCTCTGTCCCGCTCCAGCATGCTTTTCTTTGTGTGAGTGAAAACGGTATGACGCACAGCCACATCAGGCCCGGCTGGGAGGTCCAGAGAAGAGACAGTAGACCCAAACTGCACAATTACATTCAGTCTGGAAGAAAAGCATGCAACACGAGGTCACACCAGACTCAGTACTCAACAGCAGCAGAAAACTGACCACACCGTCACCTGGTCCAGGGCCGCATCATCGAACCAGCACCTCGTCCAGGGCTGCATCATAGCACCAGCACGATGAATGGATGCATATATAAATATATAATCATAACAACAATACCTAAGAAATGAGCACGAACAATATAACTTAATCAATGCACTAAAATTTGAAAATACAACCAAACAAGCAACAGTGCACATTCCCAAACACAATAACACAATTGGTAAACCTAATTCTTCAAACTATAATCAGTAATAATCATTTCATTCAACCAAGATGTCTGATCAAGGTGAGAGAGTTTTAGCCTCCCTAGCAGGGCGAATTCAACAACTTCAGTCTCATACTGAAGTGAGAAATCAGTGAAGAGGACAGTCATGACTTCATTAACAGACATAAGAAGATTCCATAATTTACATATGATTTACCTGTGTTATTCATTCTACATCATTCATGTGTATGATTATTGTTCTTTATTTTTGTTGTTATATGTGAGAAATGTCTTATTACATGCCTGTTCATGTATCACGCCCTGATGTATCTGTATGAACCGGAGTCTGAGCTCACAGTTTTGTTTTTTTTTGTATACCTTATCACAGACGTGATAAGGTATACATATCCCTTTCCTGTCTTATACCACTCAATAACACTTTCCTGCAGATTCTCTGACAATTTGCTTGCTCTCCCTGTGGCTCAAACTAGAAAAGACAGTGCTGCACTGGATGAAAGATGCAAGGGTCTGTCAGGAACCCAGAAACTCACTGACCTTTTACACACACACACACACACACACACACACACACACACACACACACACACACACACACACACACACACACACACACACACACACACACACACACACACACACACACACACACACACACACACACAGATTACAAGCAAAAAGATCACAAGTGCGGATATTTACCTTTTGTAGTCATTCAAACCCGTTTGTGTCAACTTGTGTGCCTGTTATCAGGCCAAAATCACCAAGGTATGTAAAGTTTAGATCAGGGTAATTTGGGTAGTTTCTGTTTTCATTATGATTTATAAAGAGTAAAGACAGTTGTTTGACAATAAATGGCTTCACACAACCACTAACCATGAGTGAAAAAGCAAGTTTTTGTTATCATTCATATTCTGAAAAATGGGCAAAAAAAAAAAAAAAAAAAGGTGCTTAAACATGAGCACAACCTATAAATTGCGGCTCATTGCACCAGCATGCAGATGTTGTCTTTAAATGCTGCTATTGTTTATTATATTATTTAATTTATTTTACTATATGTTATTGTTGGAAATATTATTTTAATACATTCATGCCAATTAAGCAAATTGAGAGAGAGAGAGAACCAAGATGTGTGTGTGTGTCAAAGTAACAAAGTGGCCATCAACACACAACAGAATCTGTGCATGTGTGTGTGCACGCCTGTGTGTGTAAGGAGGAGCTTGAGTGAGACTGGGTGGGACAAATGAAATCCAAACACCGACAAGCTCAGCTAACAGGCTAAGCTTAGTTCAAGTGTTTATTAAATTATATTTTGGGGGTCTGAGCAGTGCTTCTGATAACGGTTTTGCTTTGGTGTGGCCATTAAAGATTATGAGCTGCTTATTTTCTCAGTAATCTTCTATCAACTATACCAAATTTCCTCAAGCTACAGATTGTTCTCGATGCCTGAGAGACTTGGCGGGTCGCATGCTTTGCGCCCTTCTCTGTGGAGGACGTCTGGGATTTATTCATATTTGGATTCATAGTAGGAGGGCTGGTACTTATTGGCTTATGTGCTGTCCTGACCTACCGGAAGATTGGCAAGACGGCTGCCGCCAAAACCACGACCCCTCACTTGTCAGTCATGATTAATGAGTTGGGCAAGGCGATGCATTCTCTGACTGCGTTAAGCCTTGAACTCAGACGCAAATTGGATAACATGTCGGAGTAAATGCGCACCTTGTAGGAGAAGGTGAAGATTTCAGAGGCCAGAGAATTTTCATAATTGGGATTTGGTTTGAAGCTGGAAAAGTGTTTTTTACTGCTCAACCACAAACACGGCAGGCTTATCAGCCTCTCAAGGATAAAATGCCCATCGTTTTTCCTCCAGAAGAATCTCTACGGCCTTGGGAAGACTGGCTGCCTCCTTATCTCTCTTACTCCAGTACACAAGGGCAGACAGACTCAATCAATCAATCAACTCAATCAACTTTTTTCTTATATAGCGCCAAATCACAACAAACAGTTGCCCCAAGGCGCTCCATATTGTAAGGCAAGGCCATACAATAATTATGAAAAACCCCAACGGTCAAAACGACCCCCTATGAGCAAGCACCTGGCAACAGTGGGAAGGAAAAACTCCCTTTTAACAGGAAGAAACCTCCAGCAGAACCAGGCTCAGGGAGGGGCAGTCTTCTGCTGAGACTGGTTGGGGCTGAGGGAAAAAACCAGGAAAAAGACATGCTGTGGAGGGGGGCAGAGATCGATCACTAATGATTAAATGCAGAGTGATGCATACGGAGCAAAAAGAGAAAGAAACAGTGCATCATGGGAACCCCCCCACAGTCTACGTCTAAAGCAACATAACCAAGGGATGGTCCAGGGTCACCCGATCCAGCCCTAACTATAAGCCTTAGCGAAAAGGAAAGTTTTAAGCCTAATCTTAAAAGTAGAGAGGGTATCTGTCTCCCTGATCTGAATTGGGAGCTGGTTCCACAGGAGAGGAGCCTGAAAGCTGAAGGCTCTGCCTCCCATTCTACTCTTACAAACCCTAGGAACTACAAGTAAGCCCGCAGTCTGAGAGCGAAGCGCTCTAATGGGGTAATATGGTACTACGAGGTCCCTAAGATAAGATGGGACCTGATTATTCAAAACCTTATAAGTAAGAAGAAGAATTTTAAATTCTATTCTAGAATTAACAGGAAGCCAATGAAGAGAGGCCAACACGGGTGAGATATGCTCTCTCCTGCTAGTCCCCGTCAGTACTCTAGCTGCAGCATTCTGAACCAACTGAAGGCTTTTTAGGGAACTTTTAGGACAACCTGATAATAATGAATTACAATAGTCCAGCCTAGACGAAATAAATGCATGAATTAGTTTTTCAGCATCACTCTGAGACAAGACCTTTCTGATTTTAGAGATATTGCGTAAATGCAAAAAGGCAGTCCTACATATTTGTTTAATATGCGCTTTGAATGACATATCCTGATCAAAAATGACTCCAAGATTTCTCACAGTATTACTAGAGATCAGGGAAATGCCATCCAGAGTAACGATCTGGTTAGACACCATGCTTCTAAGATTTGTGGGACCAAGTACAATAACTTCAGTTTTATCTGAGTTTAAAAGCAGGAAATTAGAGGTCATCCATGTCTTTATGTCTGTAAGACATTCCTGCAGTTTAGCTAATTGGTGTGTATCCTCTGGCTTCATGGATAGATAAAGCTGGGTATCATCTGCGTAACAATGAAAATTTAAGCAATACCGTCTAATAATACTGCCTAAGGGAAGCATGTATAAAGTGAATAAAATTGGTCCTAGCACAGAACCTTGTGGAACTCCATAATTAACTTTAGTCTGTGAAGAAGATTCCCCATTTACATGAACAAACTGTAATCTATTAGACAAATATGATTCAAACCACCGCAGCGCAGTGCCTTTAATACCTATGGCATGCTCTAATCTCTGTAATAAAATTTTATGGTCAACAATATCAAAAGCAGCACTGAGGTCCAACAGAACAAGCACAGAGATGAGTCCACTGTCCGAGGCCATAAGAAGATCATTTGTAACCTTCACTAATGCTGTTTCTGTACTATGATGAATTCTAAAACCTGACTGAAACTCTTCAAATAGACCATTCCTCTGCAGGTGATCAGTTAACTGTTTTACAACTACCCTCTCAAGAATCTTTGAGAGAAAAGGAAGGTTGGAAATTGGCCTATAATTAGCTAAGATAGCTGGGTCAAGTGATGGCTTTTTAAGTAATGGTTTAATTACTGCCACCTTAAAGGCCTGTGGTACATAACCAACTAACAAAGATAGATTGATCATATTTAAGATTGAAGCATTAAATAATGGTAGGACTTCCTTGAGCAGCCTGGCAGGAATGGGGTCCAATAAACATGCCGATGGTTTGGACGAAGCAACCAATGAAAATAACTCAGACAGAACAACTGGAGAGAAAGAGTCTAACCAAATACCGGCATCACTGAAAGCAGCCAAAGATAACGATACATCTTTGGGATGGTTATGAGTAATTTTTTCTCTAATAGTCAAAATTTTGTTAGCAAAGAAAGTCATGAAGTCATTACTAGTTAAAGTTAATGGAATACTCAGCTCAATAGAGCTCTGACTCTTTGTCAGCCTAGCTACAGTGCTGAAATGAAACCTGAGGTTATTCTTATTTTCTTCAATTAGTGATGAGTAGAAAGATGTCCTAGCTTTACGGAGGGCTTTTTTATAGAGCAACAAACTCTTTTTCCAGGCTAAGTGAAGATCTAAGTTAGTGAGACGCCATTTCCTCTCCAACTTACGGGTTATCTGCTTTAAGCTACGAGTTTGTGAGTTATACCACGGAGTCAGACACTTCCGATTTAAAGCTCTCTTTTTCAGAGGAGCTACAGCATCCAAAGTTGTCTTCAAAGAGGATGTAAAACTATTGACGAGATACTCTATCTCACTTACAGAGTTTAGGTAGCTACTCTGCTCTGTGTTGGTATATGACATTAGAGAACATAACGAAGGAATCATATCCTTAAACCTAGTTACAGCGCTTTCTGAAAGACTTCTAGTGTAATGAAACTTATTCCCCACTGCAGGGTAGTCCATCAGAGTAAATGTAAATATTAAAAAATGATCAGACAGAAGGGAGTTTTCAGGGAATACTGTTAAATCTTCTATTTCCATACCATAAGTCAGAACAAGATCTAAGATATGATTAAAGTGGTGGGTGGACTCATTTACTTTTTGAGCAAAGCCGATAGAGTCTAATAATAGATTAAATGCAGTGTTGAGGCTGTCATTCTCAGCATCTGTGTGGATGTTAAAATCGCCCACTATAATTATCTTATCTGAGCTAAGCACTAAGTCAGACAAAAGGTCTGAAAATTCACAGAGAAACTCACAGTAACGACCAGGTGGACGATAGATAATAACAAATAAAACTGGTTTTTGGGACTTCCAATTTGGATGGACAAGACTAAGAGACAAGCTTTCAAATGAATTAAAGCTCTGTCTAGGTTTTTGATTAATTAATAAGCTGGAATGGAAGATTCATGGACACATGGACAAAGACTGAAGCATGCTCCACTTTCCATCTTACCTCCCCTCCAGCCACATCACACACCCCATCCCAGCCACCGCTCACGCCACCCCTTTTCCCCTCCGAGGGCTGCGCGGCTCTAGCTGCAGCAGGTCCCCGATTCCCCCCAAGCTAGCGGCGTCATGACTCCTGCTGCAGCAGCTACCACACACTCACATCGCCTCCATTCGGAAAACAGACTGTTTCAAGTTTAGTGCACATAAACAATGTCAAATTATATATGTTGTCTTAATTCTGATGAGTGCCATTATTACGGTAAACAAGTAATAATTGTGGATTAAATTGCTGTATTTGTCTGTGGAAATGTGAGTGTGGACCTAATCTCGTTGTTGTTGCACTTGTAATGACAATGACAATAAATCTCATCCATCCATCCATAGCTGACACAAATCGTTAGCAACTTACAAAATGAAGCCACGTTGATTTCCTCAGTAATTGTGGTTTAACTACCTAAAGTCATGAAGCTATCAATAGCGTCCAAAAATGTTGACGCCAACAGCATCGACAATTGTCACATGATACTTTCACTCAATCTAATTTCATGTGATTCATTTGGAGAATTAACCTCAAAACAAGCCATATTATTGCAGATATTTGTAATAAAATACTCAAAACCAGACAGGGTTTTACAACAGCCTCTGAGTGACTGCAATGACGATACTATGAGCTGTCACTCAAAGTGGCCACGCCTCCAATATGACAGAATAAGTAAACTTTAGTGAACATGACAATGAAGATGATGATGATGTCTGATAGACAATGAATGCATACTTAAACTATATCACTGGCTTTGATCTTTTGTGTGTTTTGATCCAAGATATTTTCATTTCTTAAACTTGCTTCCGTTTTCCCACAAAAAATGACAGCACCTGTGGCCACTATTTATAGAACCTTGTTCAAACTGTGGACTAATATGGTCACTGCATTTTTTTTTTTTTTTTTGGCATTATGCCTTCTCACAGACGGCCATTTCTGCTCATAAAGCTGGGAGCTGCTCCTTGGATCTGAGACAGACTTCATTTCCATTTCCCCAAAATGCGACAGCTGCAGTCATAAATCAGTTTATGTGTTGAACTCAGGTGGAACAGCAGACTGAGCTCAATGTCAAAGTCCTCTGTCTTTTGATGTTGAAGTGAAACCACTGGGTTGCACTTGATGAGGTTACTGGTGTGCATTCTGTTAAAATATCTGCGCAGGTAAAGGTCCTGCAAAAGTTGCGAGTGTCACGTTCTGTCTGACCAAAAGATTTGATGTCCTGGAAGCTGTCCAGACAGGAGAATTCCTTTTCCCAAACAGAATCACCTCCTCCTCATGCTCTTGCTCATCTGCTGCTGACATCAGCGTTCCTCTTGCTGTTGCTCCTGGCACATCTCACCGAGTGTATTCTTCACATTTTCCACTCCGTCACACACTGGACACAGTCTCGCTCGCACGTTGGAAATGTGTCACCTTGAAATTAAAGCTTTTCCTCCCACTGACACTGCGTGACGCAGAGAGAGAAGACGCAGCCCGATCGAGCTCCATAATGTCTTAGATCCTCAGCTCATTCCCAGGAGCAGCGTTCAGAGTACTAAAACACACCACTGCATTGTTTCCATTTAACTACAGAAGAGGCCAATAACGGGTCCATCGCCGCGCAGCTCCACGCCGCCTCAGAGACCAATAACGGGTCCATCAATATGAGCTCCACGCCACCTCAGAGGCCAATAACAGGTCCATCGACACACAGCTCCACGCCACCTTAGAGACCAATAATGGGTCCATCAATACGCAGACCCCACGCCGCCTCAGAGACCAATAACGGGTCCATCGCCACGCAGCCTAAGAGACCAATAATGGGTCCATCGCCACGCAGACCCCACGCCGCCTCAGAGGCCAATAATGGGTCCATCGCCACGCAGCCCCACGCCGCCTCAGAGGCCAATAATGGGTCCATTGTCGTGCAGCCCCACGCCACCTCAGAGGCCAATAATGGGTCCATCATTGCGCAGCCTCACGCTGCCTCAGAGGCCAATAACAGGTCCATCGACACACAGCTCCACGCCACCTTAGAGACCAATAATGGGTCCATCAATACGCAGACCCCACGCCGCCTCAGAGACCAATAACGGGTCCATCGCCACGCAGCCTGAGAGACCAATAATGGGTCCATCGCCACGCAGACCCCACGCCGCCTCAGAGGCCAATAATGGGTCCATCGCCACGCAGCCCCACGCCACCTCAGAGGCCAATAATGGGTCCATCATTGCGCAGCCTCACGCTGCCTCAGAGGCCAATAACAGGTCCATCGCCACACAGCTCCACGCCACCTTAGAGACCAATAATGGGTCCATCAATACGCAGACCCCACGCCGCCTCAGAGACCAATAACGGGTCCATCGCCACGCAGCCTGAGAGACCAATAATGGGTCCATCGCCACGCAGACCCCACGCCGCCTCAGAGACCAATAACGGGTCCATCGCCACGCAGCCTGAGAGACCAATAATGGGTCCATCGCCACGCAGACCCCACGCCGCCTCAGAGGCCAATAATGGGTCCATCGCCACGCAGCCCCACGCCACCTCAGAGGCCAATAATGGGTCCATCATTGCGCAGCCTCACGCTGCCTCAGAGGCCAATAACAGGTCCATCGCCACACAGCTCCACGCCACCTTAGAGACCAATAATGGGTCCATCAATACGCAGACCCCACGCCGCCTCAGAGACCAATAACGGGTCCATCGCCACACAGCCTGAGAGACCAATAACGGGTCCATCGCCACGCAGCCCCACGCCGCCTTAGAGGCCAATAACGGGTCCATCGTCGCGCAGCCCCACGCCACCTCAGAGGCCAATAATGGGTCCATTGTCGCGCAGCCCCACGCTGCCTCAGAGGCCAATAACAGGTCCATCGCCACACAGCTCCACGCCACCTTAGAGACCAATAATGGGTCCATCACCACGCAGCCTTACGCCGCCTCAGAGGCCAATAATGGGTTCATCACAGCACAGCCCCATGCCGTCTAAGTGGCACTGACAGATCTGCTGTCTGCACAAGGGCAGTCCTTGGTGACTGTGACCCTTAATTGGAGTAAGTGGCTAAAGATGTGTGCGTGAGGTTAAAAACATTAACAATGGGTGGACATAACCTGACCCCACTTCACAGAGAGCGAGCTAAGTGTGTGTGCGTCCGTTCACTCCGACACCATACACATACGAGTGATTAGGAACGTGCACGAGAATTTGGTTCATTTATCCTAAAACAGCTGATCGGGAAAACTCTTCTGCTGCCAGGAAACGTCACTGAAATACGCTTTTTTTTTTTTTTTTTTTAAACCAGATTTCATTCTAAATGCAGCTGAAAATTAACTTGCCAATTCAGGCAGGTGAGGGCTGTGAAGCACAAGTCCAACGCTGAACGCTTACTAGCCACTGTCAAGCAGGTAACGCTATGGTCAAGTCCTGCCATGAATGGCCTTTTGGCAGCCCAGTTGACAGAAATCTGTCGTAGCGATGGAGAACTTTAATCCCTGTGATTGTAAGGTCAGAAACAGTTAATCAGAGAGAACTAAAAACATCAAGAATGGTGGCAGCTACTAGCTAACCACGATATGTCATTAAATTCATAAAATTCTGAATTACTAAAGGACAAACTTTAAAAATCACATCAGTTACAAAACTGCACTGTACAAACACACTCTGTTCAAGAATTTAGTAAATTAATCACTTGAATATAGTGCATAAACTAGCGTGCCATCATGGCCAACTTATCACAATGCCCTTCAAGCTAGTTTAAACTGGCAGCAGAGTGATAACAGAAACATCTTGGGCAGAAACAATGAAACGTCTCCCTAAAAACACAACACAAAGCAAACAAAGATCCAAACTCAGGAAATACAATCTCTCATTTATGTGGCCAGTCCAGAACAACCATCTGATTATGAATCAGTTCATGTGGATTGGTAGGCATTCGGAACAGAATGTATGTTCCATTTTTGGAACCAGTTAAGGGATAAAACCAGGGGACAGGAACCCATGTGATGAACATGGTCCCATTTCTCTGTACTTTAGAAAAATAGAGGAATGGGGGCCAAGACAAACAAGACAACAATCGGGATCAGCAGCAACAAGCATTAAATAATACCCAAGAAGCTCCTCTAACAGGCCACACCCTCCACTTTCTCCTGGGGGACCCAAAACATTTCCAGGGTCAGTATCACAGGAAAACCAGCAGAGAAATGTGACCAAGGGGTGTGGCCAAAATTACTTGATCCAGAAGTTCTACTCAGAGGTCCATCTGGATGTCTGGGGTCATCAGTGTGACCCAAAGGTCGAGGCCATAGATGCTGAAATTGGAACTGAGTGGAAAAATTAGAAGTGATGCCTTCAAGCTCAGATTCAAAAACCATTTTGGGGTCACAGCAATAGAGTGAAATAAGATATAATTATTCTATTTATTATTATACAGCTGCGACGCTACACGCACTCTGACTGGATGATTACTATAACAATCAGTCTGGAATGTGTATCACTTTCGTTACAAATCAGAAAACCAAAAACATGATTAGAAAAACCAAGTTGGACACGAACATACTCCATAAATATCTAAAAAGCATAAAAAAAAAAAAAAAAAAAAACACGGATTGAAAGCTTAGTAGCTAACGACTGGACCATGTGGTAGCAAGTTTTTCATGTAGGTGAAGCGAACAAGTTGGACTACGAGCCCAAAACCGTCAGTAACCTTTCATATTTGGGCCATAGTGTAAGTTTGCATATCTATCTATCTATCTATCTCTGGCTACTATAATATATATATATATATATATATATATATATATATAGTAGCCATACTTACACCTCGGTCTGATATTATATAGGTCGTACAGACCTCGCGCTCAGTTAATACACACACTCTTCAACCACTTAGTCCAATTATGGGTTGCGGGGGCTGGAGCCTATCCCAGCAGTCATAGAGCGTGAGGGGCAGGGTACACCCAGGACAGGACGTCAGTCAGTCACAGGGCCACAAACAGACAAACAAACACATTCACACCCACTCGCACACCTACGGACAATTTAATGTTTCCAATCCACCTAACCCGCATGTCTTTGGATGTCAGAGGAAACCGGAGGACCCGGAGGAAACCCACGCAAACACAGGGAGAACATGCAAACTCCACACAGAAAGGCCACAGGTGGGAATTAAACGACGGCTTAGGTTGTAATTTGGGGATGTATAAATGAACTGAATTTAAATATGAGACTAAACATTCCTGATGTGTTTCGCTTGAACATTTAGGAAGATGAACTCCTCCGTTCTTGATCAAGGTCATTTCAGACAATTTGAGAAAAGTTTTTAAATGTTTTAAGTTTTCAAACACAAAAGACTGAATGGGTTACTAGACCTGATGCAGAACTGATCCAGACTGACAGCTGCTGAAGGTTTCTGCATGAATCAGGCAGCACAGCTCATAAGTATTATTTTCATTTTCCCATGAAAGACCTTCACAATAACAGCGTGCACGAGAGATCGCACCCATAGGACCCGACTCTTCTTTTAATGCTCATCATTTAGTCACAAAGAGCAAAAGTGTGACATCAAAGCATCATCTGTTCATCAAGAAGGCAGATATCACAAACGGCCTGCAAACCAAACCAAAATTACATTAAAGCTCCGTTTCTACACCAACTCCACACTGTGATTTTCCCAGAATGCAATTCTTCACAATGAGCTATAGCAGTGACCAGTGGTCAAAGCTCCTCTGTTTGTCGGGAAACATGATGGATGATGAAAAGTAGAGCAGATGCGCAGGCGGGGAGGTGGCAGAAGAAAGGAAAGGGTGAGGAAAGAGTGTATGGAGGAGAAGCTGAGTGCAGAGAAGGACAAGATGAAGGAGAGACTGCAAATGTGAGGTGGGAAAGAACAAAGGGTGGAGAGGAGAAGGTTAGGCAGAAGCCAAAACAAGCAGACGGCAAGAAGTGAGACTTAGATGTGAGACAAAATCCTGGCAAAGTCAGGTCAGGACTTTCTGCCAAAAAAACATTAAAAAAAAAAAAAGAAAAAAAGAAAAGGGGAATGTCTCATTCTGTGAGGGAACACTGCAGTCAAAGTGGCTGCAGTAACAGTTCAGCTGCCAGCAAGACGTAGTGAAAAACTGATATACGCATGGCATGGAAATGGCACGCACAGTGAGTCCCGGGGACACGGCCTTACACGGCATGACACGGCCTAACACAGCCCGACATGGCATGACACGGCCTTACACAACCTGACATGGCATGACACGGCCTGACATGGCATGCACAAACCAGTTAGGTGATAACAGGAACAAACAAACAAGCAAAACAGAGTCAAGATACAGAGCTGTCCACCTGCCAACTCCTGCAGTGCAGTGAAGCAGCAGACCCTGAAACAACCTGCTCAGTGCACGCCGCTCAGTGCACGACACGAGTATCCTCGCCTTCATGACAGAGACACCGGTTAATGTGTGAGCACACGACACAGACTGCATAGACATGCACACACAGTATAAAGGTAAACTTCAAAATGAAATGAGCAAACCCAAATGATTAACACTTCCTCACTGACAGCTGAAACTATAAATCGTATCTCAACTGCACCTGCAGTCTTACACCGTGTCCAGCAAACTGGACTCATATATATATATATTTGAACACCCTGTGATTTTGCAAGTTCTCTTGCGCTGGTAACAATCTGGATGGTCTTTTTCCTCTTTGTCCCGAGGACACAATGTCCATGATTTCCAAAAACAATTTCAAATGTGGACTCATCAGACCACAGCACACTTTTCCACTTTGCGTCTGTCCATTTCAAATGAGCTCAGGCCCAGAGAAGGCGGTGGTGTTTCTGGATGTTGTTGATATATGGTGTTCACTTTGCATGGTAGAGTTTTAACTTGCACTTGTAGATGTAGCGACAAACTGTGTGAACTGACAATGATTTTCTGAAGTGTTCCTAAGCCCACACTGTAAGATCCTTTACACAGTGATGTTGGTTTTTAATGTAGCGCCGCCTGAGGCATCGAAGGTCACGGGCATTCGATGTTGGTTTTCGGCCTTGCCGCTTACGTGTAGAGAGTTCTGATTATATTATGGATGGAAGTTGATGGAATGAATGAACTGAACATTGAGAAACATTTTTTCTTAAACTGCTGGACTATTTTTAAGTGTAAAAACTTTGTGTTTCTGAATGGGTTCCTTGGCAAAGGTAAATTGATCAAAATAAATAAATAAAAATGACAAAAAAAATAAAAAATAAAAACAGATATAATGCAATTTTGAAAACATTTATTGTGCAGATCTCAAAACTACTGGTACAATTTGCCAGAAGGTACATCTAAGATGCAAGCCAAGATTTGATGTTTTGGTGAAAGAATTAAATAAATTTATGGTCAGCAGGTGAAGTTTCATCTCTTGAACACTAGATGGCACACCCGCTCTGAATACATGAAGTGCTTTCAGGAAGTTCACTTCCTCATTTACAAAACTCAGCACGAAACCACCAAAACATTTTATAAAAAAAAATACTTAATTTACTCATATCTGAAGTCAGTCTAGGTAAACTGACATTACCCGGCTGATTTTGTCTTTCTGTTCCAGTAAAAAAAAAAAAATAATAATAATAATCATTGCGTTATTAAATGTGACGCTTTCTCAAATGTTTGATTCAGGTCGCGACAGAGTGTCCACCTTCCCCTAGTGTGTCGGCTGAAATAAATAAACATCGGTTTTGCAAATATCAGCGACAGAACAGGTGTCTCACAAACTTACATGAACAGCAGTGAGTCACCTCAGCTCTGAACACCCCTCTCCGCCACAGCAAACTGGTTCTCACACACACACACACACACACACACACACACACACACACACACACACACACACACACACACACACACACACACACACACTTCACAGAGGAGTTTTCCTGGATTGAAAAACTCCGTGGCCATTACCGCAATTAGTCGGTGGAGTCCAAATATCTACCGTAGACCAAAATTATACCGTGTACCGGATAAACTGCCTAAACTGCACAGGACTAGTCAAGAATACTAAATCAAACACTAGACAATGTAAGAGAGCAAGCATGGGGGCGAGACAATTTGGCACTAGAGTGAGGAGCTGTGAACGGTTAGAGACCCCATGCAGTCACGTGACCCGGTCACTCCCCATCACCTTACTGCCGGTCGTGCACAGTGCTTCCAGGATTATTTACACAAGAAACAATATATGTACTGCAAAGTGTGGGACAAGCTTAGAGATAAACTCATCATGTCTGAACCTGACAGTGGAGTAACCAAACATACCAGGTATCTTTCTGGTGCTGAATTGCAGCACCAGAATGGATCTTCCCCGACTACCCTCCAACAGTGGCAAAATGAAGGGTGCTATTCAGCAGAGCTAGGCAGCTACTGCGCAACCAACCCAACGCCAGATATCCAGTGAGATTCCTGGTAACCCACAATGATCTCCAGAGATCCTTCACTGACCCACAGAAGACCAAGGATTATTTCACACCACATTAAACTCTGGTAAGACAACATTATAAGACACAGGGGCGGAGAGTCTTTTATATCAGACTTTGTGTTAATAAGCCAAAGATATTTGTACAAGTTAAAATTTCACATACCTATGCAGTGGTTTTAAAATATTTTCTAAGTTCCATTTTGGAAGTAGGCCATGTTTTTATACCTAAGCTTGATGCCGCCCACCCAAGAGAGTAACTCAGACTGGGAAGCTTTACTTCTCATTCACTTTTTGTGTTTCTCTTCTTTTCTTCCTTCCCACTAACCACTTTCCTGTGGGTATGTCAGGGTTAACTTGAGGTGTGTTTAGGGTTTATGTTATTTATTTATCTGTTGTTCAGTCATATTGTTTGTACCACTATGGAAGCAAATTCTGTTTATTACAATTTGTATAGTCATCTGATTTTCATTTTCACTCCATTTTTCCTTTAGTGAAATGACAGACACAGAATGTTAAAGGACTCACATTTACTAGCTGGAACATATGGGATGGAAACAATACTGTGAAAAGAGGTAAAATTATCAACCAATTAGAGTCACTACATTCAGACAAAATCTTCTTACAAGAGACATCTAAAAAATAATTCTCATAATAGACTGAAAGCAAAATGGGTAAAAGATGTATATCATTTGTCCTTTTCAGTGGAAGCAAGGGGTGCCCTTTCTCCATAATTCCACAATAGCTGACAAAGACAGCCATTATGTCATTGTTTCAGGGGAGATATAAAACACACCACTAACGCTGGTCAGTTTATACACAGCTAATAGACAATCCAGCATTCTTTAAGAAGGTCTTCAGTTTAATTCCCAATGTGCCACAGACTAACTTAATAATAGGTGGAGATTTCAATACACCTCTAGATCCATTTCTTGATCAATCATCAACTCATAAAATCCCCAAAAGTAATTCAAGTATTTTTTTTTATTCATACCTCAAAAATATGAATTTAGTAGATTTATGGCGTTCGATCAATCCATCAAGTAGAGATTACTCTTTTTTTTTTTTCCACCAGTTCGTAACTCTTACAGTAGAACAAATTACTTTCTCATTTACGCTCAACTGGCTCCATTCATGACAGATATAAAATATCAGATCAGATCAATTTCAGATCACAGCCTGCTAACATTTTTTTTTTATATTTGGAAGGTATGGACCCACCTAACAGACCTTGGAGACTAAATCCTCAATTACTGACAGAAAAGGAGTACTGTGAATTTATATAGGCTCAAATAAAGTTATACTTTGAAATAAATGATACTACAAAAATGACCTCATGCACTCTATGGGAGGCTTTTCAGGCCTATTTGAGAGGGTCTATAATCTCATATGAAGCTGCTAAAAAGAAAAAAAGACAACGTAAAGGACTCGAAGAATGGATACAATAATTAGATTGAGAAAATGCATTAAAACCTACCTCCGACCTACACAGGAATATAACCCATTTAAAATACAAACTTAATCAACTTCCATCCATTCATCCATTTTCTTCCGCTTTATCCGGAGTCGGGTCGCGGGGCAGCAGCTCAAGCAAAGCCGCCCAGACCTCCCACTCCACACACACCTTAATCAACTTCTCGCAAATAAAATTACATCAGCTTTTATGTTTACTACACAAAAATATTTTGAGTTTGGAGAAAAACCACACAAATTATTAGCTCATTAACTTAGAAAAATAGAAGCAGATATGCTAATTAAACCAAAGGAGATAATTATAAGGTTCTTGCAATTTTATTCTGATTTGTACACTTCAAAATGTAATATTAATCCTAATGCCATGAATAAATTTCTAGATGATTGTAAGCTATCTCAAATTTCTGTTCAAGATTTAGATAGGTTTAATACTGATATCCAGTCTACAGAAATACAAAAGGCAATTGAACTTTACAAAAAAAATGTAGTAGTATTCTTAAACCATTTCTTCATAGAATGTATAAACAAGTTCAACTGGATGGTACCCTACCACCAAGACTAACTCAGGCAACAATCACAGCTCTTCATAAAAAAGTAAAGATGAATTAAATCTAGGCTTATACCGTCCAATTTCTCTATTAAATACAGATTATAAAATACGAGGGCTGTCCGTAAAGTATAGGTCCTTTTTATTTTTTTCAAAAACTATATGGATTTCATTCATATGTTTTTACGTCAGACATGCTTGCACCCTCGTGCGCATGCGTGAGTTTTTCCACGCCTGTCGGTGACGTCATTCGCCTGTGAGCACTCCTTGTGGGAGGAGTCGTCCAGCCCCTCGTCGGAATTCCTTTGTCTGAGAAGTTGCTGAGAGACTGGCGCTTTGTTTGATCAAAATGTTTTCTAAACCTGTGAGACACATCGAAGTGGACATGGTTCGAAAAATTAAGATGGTTTTCAGTGAAAATTTTAACAGCTGATGAGAGATTTTGAGGTGATTCTGTCGCTTTAAGGACTTTTCACGGTGCGAGATGTCGCGCAGCGCTCTCAGGCGGCGTCATCAGCCTGTTTCAAGCTTAAAACCTCCACATTTCAGGCTCTATTGATCCAGGACGTCGTGAGAGAACAGAGAAGTTTCAGAAGAAGTCGGTTTCAGCATTTTATCCGGATATTCCACTGTTAAAGGAGATTTTTTTAATGAAAGACGTGTGGACGGGTCCGCGCGTCGGGACGCAGCCGACGCGGCGCGGCGGCACAGGAAAAACACCTCCGTGTTGATAACCATTTGTAAAATCCAGGCGGCTTTTGATGGCTTTCAGTGGAGTGAGTATATGAGAAATTGTTTATCAGCTGGAGATGTTCCAACTTGTCCTCAAGGCTTTCAACGGAGGTGTTTTTCCTGTGGCGGAGCGTCGCGGCGGCTGCGAGCCGACGCTGCAATCCGCCTGCACGTCTTTCATTAAAAAAATCTCCTTTAACAGTGGAATATCCGGATAAAATGCTGAAACTGACTTCTTCTGAAACTTCTCTGTTCTCTCACGACGTCCTGGATCAACAGAGCCTGAAATGTGGAGGTTTTAAGCTTGAACAGGCTGATGACGCCGCCTGAGAGCGCTGCGTGATGTCTCGCACCGTGAAAAGTCCTTAAAGCGACAGAATCACCTCAAAATCTCTCATCAGCTGTTAAAATTTTCACTGAAGACCAGCTTAATTTTTTGAACCGTGTCCACTTCGATGTGTCTCACAGGTTTAGAAAAAATTTTGATCAAACAAAGCGCCAGTCTCTCAGCAACTTCTCAGACAAAGGAATTCCGACGAGGGGCTGGACGACTCCTCCCACAAGGAGTGCTCACAGGCGAATGACGTCACCGACAGGCGTGGAAAAACTCACGCATGCGCACGAGGGTTCAAGCATGTCTGATGTAAAAACATATGAATGAAATCCATATGGTTTAAAAAAAAATAAAAAGGACCTATACTTTACGGACAGCCCTCGTATATGCAAAAATCCTAGGAAATAGATTAAATCCTTTAATGAATACATTAATCCACTGCGACCAAACTGGCTTTATAACAAACAGAAACTCAACATCTAATCTATGACAACTATTTAATATTTTATATACCGACAGAAAAATGCAGAATGATCTAGCTATTTTGACTCTCGATGTGGAAAAGGTGTTTGATCAGATAGAGTGGGAATATTTGTTTGAAGTACTTAAGCAATTTAACTTGGGCGACAGGTTTTTAAATTGGGTAAGGCTCTTGTATACAAATCCTAAAGCACAAATTCACACAAATCAAAGCCTGTCTACATCTTTTCATTTGTTTAGAGGAACACACCAAGGCTGCTCTTTGTCAGCACTAATTTTTGCTCTCACTATCGAAGCACTTACGCAAAGTATCCATTTAGATCCCCAAATACACGGATATCAAACTAAGACTACAATTAATAAAATTTCATTAAATGCAGATGATATTTTATTATATGTGATTAAACCCCACTGTTCGATACCATCTTGAAAAATTGAAATGTTTGGAAAATTTTCAGGTTATTGTATAAATTGGACCAAAAGCACATTAATGCCAGTCCACTCCATCCCCCAAACAACTCTAGCAAGATTCTCATTTAAAGTATTCCCTGAGAAATTCACTTATCTAGGCACTGAGGTTACTAAACAATTCTTTTCTCTCACACAGTCTAACTTTTCATCGCTACTAGATCAACTTAGAAACAAAATTCAGTTTTGGAAAACTCTGCCAATATCATTACTCGGGAGGATAAATGCTATGCTTTTTCTACCACAAACATATTTATTTCAAAATATTCCCATATTTCTAACAAAATCATTTCTTAAGAAAATTGACTCAATTATTCAACCTTACCTGTGGATTTACAAGACTCACCAAAAAACACTTACCTAAACCTAAGCTGAACAGGGGTCTATCCCTTGCAAATGTCGTAACGTATTACTGCGCACGTGGCTTTAAAAGTTTGAATTTTTTACTATCATTCCTAACACCATGCCCACTTGGCTAGCTATATAACTGGAAGACTGTGATCCATATTCACCTGCTGCCCTTATACTTTCTCCAACTTCTCGTAACAAATCAAAATATAGGAAAAATCTAATAATATATCATTTAATCCACATTTAGAAGCAAACTGAATCACACTTCACTTACAAATCAATGCCCCTCTCTTTACCAATCAGGAAAAATCTATCTTTTGCCCCTTCTAATCCAGATTTGACATTTTGTGATTGGAGTAGACTAGGAATATGTTGCATTCGTGACTTGTATATTGAGAGTAAATTTGCTACTTTTGCACAACTACAGTGCAAACTACAGTGTAAACTACACAGTAACTTTTTTTATACTTGCAAGTTAGGGACTATGTACAAAAATATACAGCTTTTGAAACAGAACCACAGACTATGATTGATAAATGTTTAAACACACCTCCACATAAAGATAAATTTATTGCTAATATAAACAACAAACTACTAATGATTCCCCCCTTCCTAATAAATATAAAGACAGTTGGGATAAGGATATGGGTTTCCAAATTCCTGATATTTGGGAAGAATCACTTGAATACATACACTCCTGTTCCAACAATGCCAGACACTGTCTACTACCATTCAAAATAATACATAGACTTCATATTCTAAAGTAAAAATTCGTAATTTCGCTCTTCCATGCCTTTTTTTCACGCCCAAAAGTTGCCACATACTGGTCGGATGTGTTCAATACACTGTCAAGAATTTTTAATACTATACACTGTCACCAGAACCTTTATTAATCATTCTGGGCACATCTCAGATATCTAAAAAACTTACTCCAGTACAGCAGAAGTTCATGTCCTATTCTCTCATCACCGTGAAAAAGTTACTTCTGACATCATGGAAAGGACCAGCAGTACCCATCACTAAAAATGTGGCTACGAGAAATGTCCAACACTTTACATCTGGAAAAAACAAGATATCTGTTGAAGGCCAATCTGTCATTGTTTCAATATCTGGCAACCCTTTACAGACTTCTTACAATCGGTGTCTGTATGAATACTTAATTTATTTGTGGACTATATGTTTTACCTCTGCATTGTTTATATTTTTGCAGTTTGTTCATTTTTTTGTTTTTGTTCCATTTTTTTATGTTTATAAAAAATAATTGCGCTACACTCTGATTTAAAAGTTATATAGTGTAAAGTGCTCAAGAAAAATGTTGTGGCTAAAACCACTTTACAGATTGTCACTAAATTTGCACCACAGATCACTGATGAACTTGTCCCATCAGCTCAGAAAACCTGCATCTTCTTGGCCCTTTCTGGAATACTTTGGACACCACTGATCTGGTTAAGGGTTGGACTTGAGACCAGAGGATCTTCAGTTCAAACCCCAGTCTGACCGGAAAACCACTAAGAGCCCTTGGGTAAGGTCCTTAATCTCCAAGTTCCTCCTGGTGTGTAGTGAGCGCCTTGCATGGCAGCACCCTAACATCGGTGTGTGAGTGTGTCTGTGTGAATGTGAGGTATCGTTGTAAAGCACTTTGAGCTTCTGATTCAGATGCTATATAAATCCAGTCCATTTACCATTTCTCCTTCAAAGATGGACATTTTAACATGGGCCTCTATGAGAATCTGCTTCTTTTTTGAGCCAACCTCAAAAGCCTGCTGGCTTTACGACATCATAAAAGTCCATGCTTAAAGTCCACCAAGACCTGTAGACACGAGTCTAAATCCTGAGCAGCCGCTCAAACCTGAACAATGAAGCTTTTGGGAAAGTCATCCCAGTTTCAGCTTTAGAGGCTCTTCACGCTGCCACTGCATGCGGTGAAACACCCCAGCTGAAGAAAAAAGTCCCGCTGACAGAAGCAGATCAAGGCAGATGGAAGCTGGTGTCGCCGTGAGAGCCAGCAGCCGCGGTCACGTCAGCGCCGATGTGGCCGCTCTGCTTCTTGCAAATGTTCATCTGCACACACATGCAGATCAAAGCAGCTCTGTTTGGTAAAGCAGGAGCGGCTCATGCAGTTTGTACAGTCGAGTCTGTGAGCCAGAGCTGCACAGACACGCCGTTCATCACATTTTACAACTGCTGTCGGCTCACTCACATCACCGCTTTAAAGTTAAAAAAACAACAAAAAAACAAAAACAAAATCTGAGGCAGGTTCAGGAGGATTCAGACTGTGATATTTGTCATGTTTCCATTGTTCAGCACCACAGTGGATCTGGAATGAAAGAATCTAGATGTTCTTTTGGCGTCAACTTTCAGCTTTAATTAAAACAACAACAACAAAAAAAACCTTTCACAAAAATAGCCCATTCACCAAATTACAGACACTTTTATACACCATCCCTCCATTTCTCGAGCCCGTGACTAACTGGACAAACTAAATATAAAGATTAATTTTAATACAAATCATCACTTTTACAGCCAGCTTTCTTTGGACCAGTCAGAGGATGGATACATAAACATGGTCTTGGACTTCATTTGCATCAATCATGATAAATGGAGTCAAAGTCTTAAAAAAAGGAGCAAACTGGGCAAAATTATTAAGTGGTGCAAGAAAGAGTCTGGAAGCACATTTCCAGATTTGCAGCACCTGGATGAAGTAAAGGTCAAAGACCAGGTTTGACCCAGTACACGCTGGATGTCACTGGGTTGTTTTTTACTTCCACCAAAGAAGTTGGAGGAGGTCATGTTATCACCCCTGTTTCGTTGTCTGTTTGTTTGGGAACAGTCTGGAGCCCTCAATTTTTCATATATCATTATGAAATGTGCAATAAAGGATTATGCGCACCAGCAGACATTATGCACACAGGCGCGTGCATAATGTCCAGTCAGAACCTGAGAGCAAGTGGATCTGGACATTATTCTCTGGCCAAGTGGAACTTGAAAATCGCTCTCTGGCAGTGGGTCTGAGTGACTGAGGACGAGTGGACCGTTCCATGGCTCGGGATCGCAATTTCGATCACGCGCAAGCATGAAGGTTTGTTTTTGTTGTGGACTTATTTGGAAACCTTTACACCTTTATTTTTTCATCTTATACTTTGTGTTCTTTCAATAAAACTGCTTTTTTTAAACTTTACTTTCTGTGTGTGTGTGAGCTGTTTTAACACCCAATTTAGACGGACTTCTGGCTGAATTTGAACAATATATAATCCGTATTAAGCTTGTAGACTCCAAAATGTCATAAAACTGTCAATCTCTATAAGGAACTTTTAAAAGAGAATTAATGTTGAATAATCCCTTAAAAAACAGCTGCAATGCGGGTTAATAAAATGGCTGTTACACTGTTTGAACCTGCACGTCAGCTGTTTATTGCCACTTAATGGACTTGGAATGACTCCGTGACATTTGTACAGGCAACATGACACATAAATATATTTATTAGATTTTTTTTCATAGTTATATACAACACTTATCAGTGTTTTTAACAGGCTGCGTTTATGACTAATTGGCGCAGGTGCAAAAAACCCTTCTCACAGCTGCTCCTTTTACCGTGACTGCATCAAAATGAACAGTTATCACTTAAAAATGAGTCGTCATAACACATCACACTTGTGTAAACTTTGGAATTAATCTGTGCCTCAGTTCTTAACGTTAACAGCTACATTCCACTGAAGTGCACGCTGGGACACTTCTACTAACAACGTCACCTGTCGGAAACACACGAGTACTCACAATTACTTTGTTTTTGTACGTCTCCGTAGCCGTTTGCTGCGATTGCCATATACTTTGAAACCAGTCACAGAAGTGCACAACATAATCACAGTGTATCATTGGATGGTCACTAACAGCCTAAATCTAAATTGTTATGATTTCAGTGCAACATGTCCTTTAACATTGAACAAATTTTCAAAAATTCATACCTCTGTCAAAAAAGACTGTATGTCTTTCAAATTTGAGAGCCTTATGTAGGATGACAAAGTTTGATCCAGATCTGTTCCGGATTGTGGATTTTGTGGACATTTGAATTTAATATTAAAAAGTCCATTTTGTGAACATTTTGCATTATATTTCAATCAAAAGTGCTTCAGTCACTCATTTTTATGTTATGGATTCACCCACACCACCAAAATTTGATAGAGGTTCCAATTTTATTCCTGTTTGTCTTCCAGTTAGCAGTCACAAGCTAAGTGACAAAAGCAAGAATTCAGAAACTGAAAGTTGAAAAAAAACAAACAAAAAAAAACCTGACACCACCACAAAAAAAAAAAAAAACTGTAAAATAAATAAAAAAAAATGAAGCAAATACATACATTTGATCACATCTAATTTAGCTCTTGAAAAGTCACTTATAACACGACTTTCACCTTGAAATTTTTTTTCAAAGGAAACATTATCTGGAACTGGAAACTAGTGTTGCCGGAGGTTTGCACTCTACAAGCGTGGCGCTCTAATTTTTTTTATTCATTTGTAACTCATCTTTTCATAATTTGTGGTGGTACAGTGTGTGTGTGTGTGTGTGTGTGTGTGTGTGCATGCGTTAGGGCCCCTTCACACATAGCACAAATAAGTACAAGTCGGGGCGAATCACGGTGGAACAGCTTGTATGAGCAAACCACAAAAACATCGAGCTGACGGGCAGGCATGAACGATGCCGCTGTGACGGTTTCGTGCACGCGGGAACACAGTGCGAGCAACTGCACGCTGTGGTTATACATTGTGCAGCTGCTGAGAAAACAAAAAAATAAAAATACATGCCACCCATGGGATTCGAACCTACAATGTTTAAAAGCTCTGAGCACCAGCCAGAAACATTACCAGTGAGCTACCATCACTGTCCTGTGAAATGTTCTGGAAAATGCCTGATATCAGGAAGGACATGGACGTATTAAAAAAAAATACAACCACACACCATATAAAAACATGCATTTTATTGAATCCCTCTTATCAAGCAGGCAGTACAAATATGATCCGTCTGTTCCTCTGTAGATGATCCATGGTCACAGACATACAGTCACGAAATGCCATAAATGAAAAGCAGGGTGCTGTTATTATGTCCACATCTGCTGGCGGCGTGTCCAGCCCGAGACATGTGTCTTGTGGATGCCGCGCCGCAGGACAGACACCGCATCATGTGTAACAGAGCTCACATGGGTGACGGGACATTCAGATGGCCCGTTGCGTGTTATGATCTGACAGTCTGTTTCACCTGGTAGCCTGTCAATGTGCGTATCGTGCGTGCACTCGCTGCAGCCCATTGTGACAGTTATGTATGTCCACACTGAGGACAGCAAGCAGACACACGTGCGTCACAGTGCACAGTTATTAGTTCATGTCCATCCAAACACGGTACGTGTTCTCCAGCTGGGATGTCCAGAACCACATATCTCCAGAGCAGTGATTTTCAACCTTTTTTGAGCTGGGGCACCCTTTTTATATTTACAAAATCCTGCGGCACACCACTAACCAAAATAATATTATAATGCTATTACCTCTGGTTTTGCGCAAAACCCAATTATCGCAATAGAAAATCGATACAGAAAACACCGCATTTCGAAAATCCTCAAGCATTTTGCGCTCTGATCTCAAGTAGGGCTGTCACAATTAGGAATTTCTGGAGACGATTAATTGTCAGACAAATAATTGCGATTGATGAATATATTGTCTATTTTTTTTTCTTTTTTTTCCCCTTCTTTATATTCTACTATTGTAGTATAATTACACAACTCTGGAAGAACGTTTGGCTTCTGTGAGTGGAGAAACTGGGAATGGTGCAACATTTTTATTTTTATCTTCATTTTACATACAGTCCCAACTGTTGTGTGGGCCGCTGAAGAGGAGGTACTGCTGGCCCACCACCACAAGATGGCGTCCTGCTTGAAGTGCGGGCTTCAAGCACGAGAGGGCGTCGGCTTTGCTGGAGGTGACAGCTGTCATCAATCAACACAAGCTGTCACCCATCACCACCACTACAAAGACCGGACTGCAATTCCACCTCCTCGCCGAGAAATCAACTACCATTCAGGTAATTTCTCTGCTGACTGACACTGTGTGTGTTTAACCTGAACTTCTATTTGCAGCCGTTTTCCTGGAGTGTTTCCTTATCTGGAGGATTGGCGTTTGGTGTGACAGCGACGGCTTCGCCTCACACCCCAACTCAGATAAGTGGTTGACCAGGAGCTGCACGAGTGTGTGTGATTGGAGGTGGAGGTTTTCCCTCCTTTACTTAATACAGACTGTGGGATTACTGAGTGTGCGAACTCACACTCATCTGGACTGTCTCTGTTCTCTGCCAGCAGTACCGGGTCTGACTGCTGAAGACAGCGGCCACCTGGGGCGCAGGGCTTGGCGGCTCCGGTGTTCTTCAGCTCCATTGGTGGTGGAAGCTGTGTGGGGATCCAGCTCTTCTCTCTCCAGGCGTCTTCTATCGTCGAGCCTGCCCACACGTCACCTGGTGTATGATTGACAGTCCACCATATTGTTATTGTCTGTACGTTGTTGTGCGATTCACAACATTAAATTGTTACTTTTTGGCTTATCCATTGTCCGTTCATTAACGCCCCCTGTTGTGGGTCCGTGTCACGTCACTTTCACAACACCAACTTTTTCTGATTTGTGGTTGTTTCTGTTGCATTTCTGAAATTGTTTCTCCTCATCAGTCACGCTTTGTGGTTAAACACTGCATTAAGCTCAAGATTGAACAAATAAACACCTTTGGAAAATAACAGCTGTTAAAGTTCAGAGTTCTCACCTGCTTTTTGTGATCTGTGCGTCTGAACATTGTTTTTTTTGTGGCTCAGTTCATTCATATATTCTCATTTTTAAAATATGTTTTTAAAGATATTTGACCATTTATTTCATCTCATGATCTCATAAATTCAGCATACGACGGACACATGGTGTGAACAGGACGGTAACGGCAGAATCACACCTTTAGAGAAAGTTCAGAGAGAAGTAAAGGCAGCTTCATGTTTCCGTTTTGTTAACGTTCACTCGGGTTACAATCCTCTCTCTGCTCCGCGCTCGCTGCGCACTGAACGTGTCGCGCCTGCATTCAGGAATCTCCCTCATGCACCCCCTCCCTCATCCACCCCCTCCCTCACAGTCTGCAGCCTGTTAACTCCGCGCGCACACACACAGGCACAGACACACACACCAACAGCTCCGCATTTTAGACGGCTTTTGAAGGAGACGGCACTGTTTTAATCGGCCGTCAGCCTCCTTGTTATTGTCCCGCCTTAAGACGAGAGCGAGGCTGCAGCACGTTTGACATCAGATTCTGAGTCGTTTTATGCTTTGTGGATAAAATAAATAATTCACGGTAATCGCGAATATGAAAAATACCCACGGCACCCCTGATGATCGATCACGGCACCCTAGGGTGCCGCGGCACCCCGGTTGAGAATCACTGCTCCAGAGTCACTCCTGTGGACGGACACACCCCGTCAGTTCAGCGCACACACCAACGTGTCGCACTGTCTGTGCTCTCTCATTACCTGGAATAACAGGTAATGAAGTGTACCAGGTACCCACGCTACAACTCCATCATTAGTGTCTCCCAGTGTGTTAAGTGCCTGGGCACACTGCCACACCAAAACTGATGAGCAGAGTGGCCCTTTAATGGCTCTTATACACACTTGACTAAGTAAATAAAAACTCTGACTCCTAAAATTGAGGTTATTCAGGAGCTCCACACACTGAGTGACAGCAAACACCTCAAGTTGAGAGACGGTGATGTACGTAAAGCTCTTTTCCTGTTTCAGGCTGTGGTGTTGTATTAACACTCCAGTCCTAACTTTCCCCCTGATCAATGATCTGTCTGAAAAAGAGGTGATTCCAGGTGAGGTTGTGTTCGGAGTCGGGTCCAGGGCTCTCTCCCTGTTATCAATGCACTAAATTTATTCACAAAAGAATATCTTTTTCCTACCCCAGCACATGGGAAAGTAATAAGCAGAAGATCCGCTGACATTCTTTCCCTGACTGAGGTATGATTGGCATCTGCTAGTCTTCACCACTTGCCTGACTGATGCAACCTCCAACAATATAGGGGTCCAAAGGGGCTAAGTTCAGAAGTACTTCTAAAGCTGTTATCTGTGTTGTCCTGAGGGCACTTGTGATGCAAATGGTAAATGGTAAATGGACTGCATTTATATAGCGCTTTTCCATCTGCATCAGACACTCAAAGCGCTTTACAATTATGCCTCACACTCACCCCGATGTCAGGGTGCTGCCATACAAGGCATTCACTACACACCGGGAGCAATAGGGGATTAAAGGCCTTGCCCAAGGGCCCCTAGTGATTTTACAGTCAGGCGGGGATTTGAACCCATGATCTTCTGGACTCATTCCCAACACTGTAACCGCTAGACCATTACCTCTCCTGCAAAGCCATACCACTCTTTGAACATGAGTTAGCATAACCCACCCAGCCCCGTGCTCCACTCTGGTCCACCAAACTGTCACAGCATAACTCTGCATGGGTCTTACCGCCAAAGTACAAGTTAATTCAATTAGATTAAGATTCAATTAGACATTATCAAGTAGTCTCTCCAAACCTTTCAAAAGGAATGATATGAGACTGATAGGTCTAAATGCTTTAGCTTCTTTGTAAGAAGGTTTGACAGGCTTGGGTGGAAAAATGCCCCTGGCTCGTCTCCACAATTTGGGAACATAGCCATTAGCGAAACCTGCCTGATACATCTTAGTTATACAACCCCTGGCAAAAATTATGGCATCACCTGCCTCGGAGGATGTTCATTCAGTTGTTTAATTTTGTAGAAAAAAAGCAGATCAGCTCCAATGAGATTTATAAAGATGACTGCCTGAAGAGAACATGTAAATTTCTACAGTCATTGATGATATGGGGCTGCATGTCAGGTTAAAGGCACTGGGGAGATGGCTGTCATTACATCATCAATAAATGCACAGGTTTATGTTGATATTTTGGACACTTTTCTTATCCCATCAATTGAAAGGATGTTTGGGGATGATGAAATCATTTTTCAAGATGATAATGCATCTTGCCATAGAGCAAAAACTGTGAAAACATTCCTTGCAAAAAGACACATAGGGTCAATGTCATGGCCTGCAAATAGTCCGGATCTTAATCCAATTGAAAATCTTTGGTGGAAGTTGAAGAAAATGGTCCATGACAAGGCTCCAACCTGCAAAGCTGATCTGGCAACAGCAATCAGAGAAAGTTGGAGCCAGATTGATGAAGAGTACCGTCACTCATTAAGTCCATGCCTCAGAGACTGCAAGCTGTTATAAAAGCCAGAGGTGGTGCAACAAAATACTAGTGATGTGTTGGAGCGTTCTTTTGTTTTTTATGATTCCATACTTTTTTCCTCAGAATTGAGTGAGTCCATATTTTTTTTTTACCTCTGCTTGGTCTAAAAAAGTAACCGTTACTGACTGCCACAATTTTTTTTCCTGATTTCTTATAGTGTTTCTTAAAGCCAGAAAATTGCCATTTGAAATGACTTTAGTTTTGTGTCATGTCTGTGATCTGCTTTTTTTCTACAAAATTAAACAACTGAATGAACATCCTCCGAGGCCGGTGATTCCATAATTTTTGCCAGGGGTTGTAGTAAGGCCCTACCCCTAGGGTTTGTAGTTGAGCTCCCCCAGCCTACATGGTGAGGATTGGCATCACAACCAAGCAGGACAGGGAGATGTCTCTCTCTCTGTAATTATTAACTATACTAAACATTTCCCTTGATGGTGGGGGATCTAGTGAGTCAAATGGGAGGTAGACAGATGCAATGACCATAGCCTTGTCCTCACCATTACAGTTAACATTTACTTGAACTGCAACTACATGTAAAGATGTCAGTTCTGGCAGTGCCGTGTATCTTACCCCTTTTGTAAGTGGCGCTGCTGCTCTGGGCTTCTCACTGCATGAATCACATAGGAGAGTACTCCCTGGGTAACCCAGGCCTCTTATGCAATCCCTAAAAACCCAGGGTTCCTGAATTAGGGCTACAGCTGTATGCATCCTGCTGCAAACAAAACAGCACTCGCCTCCTTACAGTGAAGCAAATTACTTTGGATAACATTTATGACTGTCCCCACCATTTTGGCTAAAGGACCATATTAGTTATCTTATAGCCTACTAACAGCTTTGCTGCTGACTATGAACGTCAGACGGCTCAGCTCAAAGTAGGGTCTATTCTCCATTCCCTCCAGGCATATCAGAGAGTCCTCGTCCACCCTGAGCAGAAGAAATTGCCCACCCTCTTGGGGTTGGGTATGGAGGACTCGTCAAACATCCCTACTTACACCTGGATTCTGCCTCTGGAGTCTCCGCAAAACAATCCCGGACACCTGCAGTGGACCAGGAAT